>NW_023242620.1:0-1358 GCF_002007445.2 Ailuropoda melanoleuca
TTGTGAACTCCGTCTGATGGGAACTGGTGTGAGTCCTCCCAGGCTGTGGTCGGAATCAGCGACACCACCCGCGTGGGGACAAGGTAAGTCCTCCCAGACTCACAGACACAGTCTCAGTCGCCACGTCCCCTGTGTGTCTCCCTCCTGCGCAGTTTGAGTTCATGATTGAGTCGATCCTGTACGCCCGGGACGTGTGGCTGAAGGAGGACGGGGTCATCTGGCCGACCACGGCGGCTTTGCACCTCGTGCCCTGCAGTGCCGACAGAGACTACCGCAGCAAGGTGCTCTTCTGGGACAACGCCTACGAGTTCAACCTCAGCGCCCTCAAGTGAGTGCGGCAGGGCGGGGCCGGCGGGCTGTGCGCCCCGGGCTTTCTAGACACAGAATGACAGCTCTGTCGTAGAGCCTGACGTGCCGCCGGTCTGAGTTCACTCACAGGCCTAAACTTCACAGCTTGACTCTGATGCTTTAACCTGGTAACAGGTGTGATGGGGATTGACAAGTCTTTTGCAATCCAAGTTCTCAAGTATAATGGGAAACGTGGTCATGGTTAAAAACAAGGCCTTTATAAATATGTGGTCTGTTGACACACAAATGTATGCTCCTACTAAGAGCTCTTCATTCTTAAAGGATCAGAAAGTGTATTTGTGAATCAGTCCCGGCAGTTGCAAAGGAGCCATGCTCCAGAATAGTTGCTTTCCTCACTTTAACACATGGACGCACATGTGCAGCTGGACTTGAGGTTGATACAAAATGATTGGCTGATGAGGCCTTCACATTTCCAGTGTTGCCTCTTCTGAGAAGATGGTGACAGAAGCTAGCGTGCCGTGGTTGCTTGAGGCCCAGTGTCAGCCCCCTGGGAAGTGGGGGGGGCCCACTGGTCAGGACATGCAGGAAGCCTCACGCATGCAGTGAGGCCAGGCGAGCCTGGACGCCTGCTGGATGCAGAAGGTGGGAAACAGGCAGCACAATGGGGGGCTCTGGGCCTTTTTGGATTTTATTAAACAATTCAAAAAAGAAATAATGCAAAGTTAAGGAATCCTCCCCAGTTAACATGTTGAATCACTGCCCTCTCAACCCTAACCCAAAGGGAATGGAGAGGAAAGGTCCCTGGCAGAGCCGTTCTGTCGTTCACATAGAGGAACACGGGCAGGAAGGGCTGGGAGGGTTTGAAGTCGAGCAGCGAGGAGGTGCTCATGTGGCCAGGTGTAACGTCGGAGCTGGGGGCACAGTGGTGCGGCAGAGTGGTCCTGAGACAAGAAAGGACAGAGCAGCACAGGCGGGCACGCACAGAACGCGTGGGAGAGGTGGGGGCGTGAGGGGCACAGGTGGCAAAGCGTTCTGGGCCGTTGACAGGC
>NW_023242621.1:0-1468 GCF_002007445.2 Ailuropoda melanoleuca
ACCATACAAGACACTCCGCAATTTCGTGTCTTGTACCAAAGGACCGCAAAGCAAGGATTCCCTTCCCACTGCACAGAGGAGAAGACTGAGGCTCAGCGGCACTAACCAAGCTCTGGAGGTCTCAGAGGGCGTGAGTGATGAAAACAAGAGGTGTGACCAGAGCCGGCCCACTCGAGGTCGGCCCTCCTGCCTCTGCTTCCTCTGTCCTCACAGGAACAACAAGAGCCACACAAACGCAAAGGGCACCGCACCCTTCACTGTGTCGATGAGCTAACGCCCCCTCCCAGTGGAAACCAGCAGGCCCTGCAAAGGCAGCTCCTGGAGACAGCACGGCTGGCCTCGGACAGCGCAGCAGCAGTCGGCTGCACATGTGCCCCATGGAGCCCGCGGCTCTGACCCCAGTCGCCCTGCCAGCAACAAGAGCCCCAGGGTTCCCGCTGCCGTGCTGCAGACGGATCTGGAGGCTGCCTCCTCAAACCGGCTCTTCCTCATACACAGCGGTCCCCCACGGGGACGCAGCTCGACGGTGACTGGGCTCTGCTCCTTGCGTGGCAGCTCGGCGTTCGTCCACAAAGGCAATGGTCCCCGGTGGCAGCTCCTTCCGTGTGGCCAGCGGGTCTCACTTTCCGTATGTCAACAGGGTCTGGAAGGCAGAGAGGCCCAGCACCATGGCCGTACCTTCTGAACGTGGTGCCGCAGGGGGGCTTCAGCCAGCTGGAGTCTGCTCCAAGTGCCCACTCCCCCACGGGACCCCGGGAGCCCCGTGGCCTCGCTGTGCCATCGTGTCTCTGTCTGGTCAATGGACCCCCACCACGGCATTGATGGCACAGGACTACCCGAGGCATAAACTGGGGACTTAAGACAGCATCAGGTCCACAGCAACACCTGTGCCCAGATGTGCACAGCAGCCGTACCTGTAACAGCCCCCGGCTGGAAAGATCCCAAACGCCCCGAAGCAGTGAGTGGATAAGCAAGCTCTGGTACAGCCATGCAGCGCTTAACCGCTCCGCATTAAAAAGGCACGAGCCACTGACACCCACCGCTTGCATGGGTCTCCAGGGCTCAGCGGAGAGAATAAAGACAGTCTGCAAAGGCCGGATGCCGTACAATTCCATTTTCGTGACATTGCTGAAATGAGAGAATTCTAGAGATGGAGAACCTGGCGGCTGCCAGGACTTGGAGAGGGGAACCTAAAGGAGTGTCATGAGAACTCTGCTGGTGATGACAGTTCTGCGTCAGATTATGGCGGTGGTTGTGTGAACGCATACGTGTAATACACCCATGGAGCTCCATGCAAGCACACACGAAAGCACACGTGAACGCCGGAGAGACCCAGACAAGGTCTGCGTCTGAGTCCACAGGGCCAGGGTCCATTTCCCTCTCATGATAATGCGGGATTGAGGGATCGGGGGATCGTGATGGAAGACGCTCTCATTCCAGGAAGGCTGTGTGTGTGTGTGGGGGGGGG
>NW_023242622.1:0-1468 GCF_002007445.2 Ailuropoda melanoleuca
ATATATATATATATATGGATATTTTTGGAAAACAGAATTCTATACTTGGATGAGAGGAGACTCTAAAAGAAAGTTGCAATGATGACTAGAAAAATAAAATTATCCCTTCCTGTGGCTCTCACTTAGAACTTCAGTAGAGCAATGCAATAGCTGGATCCTCATATCTTATTTGTGAGGATTGGATCAAATGGGCATTCATGAATCATCATCAGTAGGGGTGTAATTAACAGTATTGGTTTTGATTAATCATTTTATGTAGAAAGGCTCTCACGGAGTAAAACATAATTTCTACTAAAGTGGCCATTTCAAAAAATATACATGCACACACACAAACAATTTGGGTACAACTCCTGGTCTGTCTTTCTTTGACCATATTTGACCACTATATGGGAGATTTTGTCTCATTCATTTTGAAATTCCCAGTTTTTATTAATTCACGGCATAGTTGATCTTAAATAACGGATTAATAATTAAATAATAGAGTCAAATGAAGAAAGATGAGGCAAGGTGTGTATTTGAAGCTACTAGAGAGGTTGGCTGATATGTTAGTTGAGATAGGAGAAGAAACAGGCCGTACCTCTTGAGGGATTGGGAGGCAGTATGTCACTTCTGCTTTCAAATTTTGAGATGCTGCAAGATATTTGCACTCCTTTGACCAGAAGAATGATCAAAATACATCTCTACAATATAGGAAAGAGGCTATGTTTGAGTAAAGATCTGATAATCATTGGTGAATAATATCATTTCTTTGTGAAAATTAATGATTTTTCCCAAGCTATCTGAAAAGACATGAAAATGCAGCAACTTAGTGTGTAGAATGTCAACCAAAGAGCAAAACCTCATGGGAAAAAACAAACAAAAAAACAAAAACAGAAAATAAATAGTCTCAGAAGGAGTACGTGAAACTCCTACATAAGTAGTAGTGAGTGAGTGAAGAAAGGAAAATTAAAAGCATTCAAAAAACTTTTATTCAAGAGTGACTGTGGGAACAGAAAGATAAAGAAGGAAGTAGGTAACTTTGTGTTTTTGAAGCCATCAATAAAGGTATTGAGAATATTTTAAGTTTTAGTGAATAGGAAGTATGAGCAGCAAGAATGGACCATGTGTGTAGGAAGTTCGATGTTGAAGAGGAAATGAGTGATGAAATGTTTATGAATGGTACAGAGATTGTTTACTTTTAAAGGCAGGTAATTAATGTGTTTTGAAATGAAAGATATAAGCCATTCAGAGGCTGAATTCAAGACTTAAGTTTGAGAGATAGTGATGGATGGCTCCTTACCCCAGAGAAGCCAAGACTGTTTAGAGTAGAGAACATAAGTGCATAGGGTTTAGCTTTTGTTATGAATAGGGACATATTTCCCCTTGACATAGGAGAAAGGATAAGTACATTAATAAACCGGGACTAGAGGAAAACAGTGGAGATAGCTGTGGCTAAAAGTATCTATTTTCTCTGTGAATTAACATATTA
>NW_023242623.1:0-1467 GCF_002007445.2 Ailuropoda melanoleuca
AAGGGGCCGCTGAATGGCGGCTCGCTGAGGCAGCTGCGGCTGTGGCTGCTCCGGGCGTGGCGTGGCGTGGCGGCGGCCCGATGCTGCTTAAGCTCTTACAGAGACAGACCTATACCTGCCTGTCCCACAGGTATGGGCTCTACGTCTGTTTCGTGGGCGTCGTGGTCACCATCGTCTCCGCCTTCCAATTCGGAGAGGTGAGTAGCGGCGCGGGTGCCACGGCCGGAGAGGCTTGGACCGACACGACTCCGCGGCGCCTTGAGCCCCTGCCCTCGGCGCTCCGAGCCCAGGCGTGCTTGCCTCTTGCCTCCCCATCCTTGCTGCAGCTCCGGGGCCAAGTCCCAGAGCCTGCTTTTTTCCCCCGGAGGCTTCTAGAACTCCGATTTCCCCTACCTCTGGTTTCACATCTGGGATCCAGATCTCGTCCTCCCGACGGTTTGAGGGTGGGCGCTCGTTCTGCGGTTCCCTTTGCCACCAGGTGCTTTCTTCGGGCTCCCCAGGTAATTTGACTTTCTCCCTCAGGCCTGTCCTCCACGAAGCCCCCTCCCGGGACCCAGAGGCGGTGTCTTTTCCCATTCCTAAATTCTCCAAAATTCTCAATTCCTTGCCCCTCCTACAGGTTTTCTCCTCTGTTGTCACCCTTCTAATCTTTTCGCTTTTGACAAAGGCACTTTGTCTTCGTAATATCGTTTCTTTCCGGATTTCAAAACTTTCTCCAAGGGGGGTGTGTTTCTTTGTACGTGAATTTGCAGTGAAGACAGGGTACTCGCCCCAAATTTAAAGACTGACTTGTGCAAGGGATTTGTGTGTGTGTGTGTGTGTGCACTTATGCTCTGTAATTGGGGACAACCCTAGTTATCCTGTTTAGGCTCTGCTGGTAGATGTGCACACACGGATGTGAGAGATCTGTTGGCAGCTCCAGACATTCTTCTGATCTCGAGATCAGCTGTGGCTGGGGCCCCTTCATCTGACCAGGAAGCCTTGTGGTGGACTCCAGCACTCAGCCTCTTGGGAGTCAGTACAAGCCGTTGGGTCATGGGCTGTGCTAATAATTTAGACTCTGGATCATACAAGTCAGGCTTTTCTTGATCTGCTCTCAGTTAACGTGCAATAAAGTAGTTTGGTTAGACTCTGTAAACTCTTTAGAGGGTCCACACAACAGGTTTGGGGAGGTGGAGACACCCAGGTTTAATAGATTTTATGCCTCTCTGGTTAGTAGATTAAACATTTTGTTGAACGAAACAACCCTGTGGTTTAGGTTGGATAGTTATTCTATTATTGGACAGTTTAATATGGTATTCTTTATCATAAACAAGTTTACAGAAACTGGATAGGTCAGAACTGGAAGAGTACGTGTATAAGATTTTAGAGAACATTTAAAAATAAGGACAGCAACTCAGAGAAAAGTTGTATTTTCAAATTGTTAGACATCTGTTTCCTTGTTTTAATATTTCCTTTTTTTTTTTT
>NW_023242624.1:0-1468 GCF_002007445.2 Ailuropoda melanoleuca
AAAAAGCAACACCACGTATCCCAGAAGTAAGCGATGGTTAAAATCTTAAAACCCTTAAGCCAAATCAATAAAGGACACGACAATATTTTAAATTGCTACAGGGGCACCTGGGTGGCTCAGTCAGTTAAGCTTCTGACTCTTGGTTTTGGCTCAGGTCATGATCTCAGGGTCATGGGATGGCACGTGTTGGCTCTGCACTCAGTGCAGTCTGCTTGTCCCTTCCCCTCTACGCCCCCCCCAAAAGGCTGAGCATTCGCTCAAATAAAATCTTTTTAAAATTTCAAAAAATAAAAAATAAAATAAATTGCTAAATAATGATATACTTCACATGAAAGGGTGTTAGCACAGGGGAAGCACAAGTTTGGTTTATATCCCAGCTCTTCTTAGTGTCAGCATGACCTTGGGCCAAGTTCTAGTAACCTGTACCTCATTATCCTCATATGTAAAACTGGCCTAAGAATGATACATGCTTCACAGAGTTGACGTGAAGATTAAATGAGTTAATGCATGTAAAGTATTTTTTAACAGTGTCTGGTTTATAACGTGCCAAATGAGGAGTTGGTAATGAACTACCTCAGTAAGCATCTGGTCTTGAGATAGTTCATTACCAGGAGTTGTGCTATGCTAATACCTAAAGTAAGTTTCCTTAGTCACTAAAAAGTACCAGTGATATGGAGACTGTGGCAGAGCTAAGAAAGGTTAGGGCTCTAATACTTATTTCCTGGGCGATCTTTGGCAAATAAATCTCTTACTCTGTAAAGATAAGGCATGTTTAACTTTACCACTGTGAGAAACAAAAGCTTCATAAAACAAGCAAATGTCCTCTGAAAACCTTAAAGTGTGCCACAAATTCAAGTCTCAATCAATGCATGACTAAAGACAAGTGACCTGTCTGCCTAACTACAGTGAGATGGATTAATTTATTGTGGTCCAGGAAACTTATCTACCCTATCAAACTGGGTTTAACCACATCCATATCTCTTGGCAACTCTAGCCCCCAAAACACCTTAAGTGCTACAACTCTAAGGCTTAAATACAATTCTAACAGTTTCAACAACAAAAAGATACATTAAATAAGCTGATCTTACATATACATTTGAAGTCTGCCTCTTTTTCTAACAAACTACCTTTCCTAATTGTTCATCTTCAGGCAACTATGGGGAAAGAGAACCATAACATTCTACCCTCAATTTGTTTAAGGGCTTCATTTGGCCGCCCTTAGGCAGAAAATAATAAGTGCTACCATACTACACTAATTACTAAAATCACTAGTGCCAGAAGGAGACGACTAAAGACTAGAAGAGATACAGAAGACCTCACAGAAGCAACAGACACGAAGACAAAGGAACACTGAGATGTTACAAGTAAGCACCCAGGGGCGCCTGGGTGGCTCAGTTGTTAAGCGTCTGCCTTCGGCTCCCGGCGTGATCCCGGTGTTCTGGGATCGAGCCCCACATCAGGCTCCTCC
>NW_023242625.1:0-2967 GCF_002007445.2 Ailuropoda melanoleuca
CTTCATATATGTCACAACCTGTCTTTAATAGGCCAAGTATTCTCTTATTTCTTCACATGATATCCTTTCAAGTTCTTTCACTACCCTGGTCTCTCTCCTCCTAATGTATTCCTAAATATAATCTGGTGCCTAAAACTGAAAATGGCATATGGTCTGGCTAATGTAAAGTAGAGCAAAGAATGAATCACCCTTGTTCCAGACACGATTCTTTCAAATGACACAGCCCAAGGTGGCAATTTTGGCAACCATATTAAGCTGTTTACCCACATTAAATGAAAATCTTAGTTTCCACACATACTTCTCCTAAGGCTTGTCTCCTGTATTTCGTCCTTGCTGCCACTGATTTCTTTCTTTTGGGGGGGGGAGTGTCCACAAATAAAACTTTAGTGTTTATTCCTGGGAATCCTCATCTGTTGCTCTGTCACATCATTCTAGCATACTGAGTTTGACTTGGAACCTAATTCAATCAAGTCAATAGCAAAATCGTTGAAATGTACAGGGCAAGGACAGATTCCCTAAGTCACATTACCAGAAACTTTCTCTAAGCCAGCAGTTATCTGTTAAGTAGCAAGTTTCAAGAAACTTCCAATTACTTTAATAAAATCCAGATAAGTTTCATATCTACCCTTCCTCTGATCTACCAGCCTAGCAATTCTGCCAAAAAAAAAGGAAATGGAAGCTAGTTTGGCATCACTTGTTCTTGGAGAAACCAGGCTGACTTTTAGTGATCCCTGTTAAGGAATGTAACACACTTCTTCATTTCTTGAGAAATTGACTTCCAAATCTAGCTAAAATCATATCAAAATTCATTATGTGGTTTTCTCTTCATAAATCTAAATGAGCTGCAAAGTTTAGCATATTTAATATAATCATGATAAAATTAAATCTTAGTTCATTTTAGAAAGTCAACCTGAAATTGCTTAAATGACGAATAAAGAATGTTTTTCAATGAAAAATACATTTCTAGCTTGCAGGACTGCAGTTGTTTCAATCATGTAAAAAGATGCTACCAAACATGCTTTTGAAAAAATGGGATTTATCTTAGAATTGAATTAGTGACTTGGAACTTCGGTGCTGTCTTTCTAATAGCTATATAGAGCATTTTATCCTGGTCTTACCTCTAATTATTCATTTACACTTTTTCCTTAGATAGTTTTTGGCTCAGTCCCCCACCTCCTTCTAGGATTTTGTTTAAAAGACCCATACACCCTTTCTTAAAAAAGCACATTTCATCTGATTCAGGAAGAAACTGAGTCTCAGCTGCCTGCTCTCTTTACCTTCCATTTTATCTCAAATCTCCCATCTTTATCATGTTGGAATTCACTCCCGTCTATACATACTTATTGCCTATACTACAAGTCACTATGTTTTACAATCAGAAAAAGAAAAGGTTATTTAAATAAGTAATTATTTAAATAAGTGTCTGGTTTGGGTTTGACTTGAGTCTCCAACATTTTCTTGGCTGATATTATCAGCATTGAATTTAATATTCATTAGAAATACATGTCTTTGAACAATAGATAATAATTATCACTTTCCTATTGACAATGCCTGAAAGTCCCAAGGTTCACTTAAAAGGAGAAGAAAATGTGGTACTACTAAAGATTTGCACAAAACTAAAAATTTACTCTCCTCAATGAAATGTAGGGAGGAGAGTGCACAGAAGTTACTTTAATAGTGCTGAAACTGAACCAACCAACCAGCTAAACTAATGAGTAAATAAGCAGCTGATGGATATGTGTAATATTTATTAATCAAGTTAGTCTAGTGTCAAGTAAACAACTAATACCTTATAATGTAAATGCACCTTACATTCTACAAAATACTCCCACATAGTTTCAGTTCCAATAAGAGTTAATTATATCAGTAGATGCCATTTTTAGAATGCAAATTTCTCCAGTATGCTCCAGCCTTAGCATTAGCAAAAGAGTTTTTACAACGCTGATCCTTTAAAATCAGCTAAGACAGCAGAGTACTCTCATTCTTTGTCATTTGCATTTCATGGAGAAGGGAGGTGACAGGAACGGTATGTAGTGTGGAAGAGATATGAGGTCCAGGGAATGTAAGGGCAATCAACTGCTGCAATGAAATCAAAATCTAACCCCATTTCTAGTCCCTTATCTGCCCATCTTGACTGGGAACTTCAAAATGATACTGACTGATCTTTGCATTTTAGATCATTCTATAGAAGGTCTAAAGGACTCCTGTTGTTCACGAACTCTATATCAAAAGTTATTGTGATAGAATGATACTGAATAGTGATTAATTGCATTGGAACTAGAGAACATGAGAGGATATGAATATAAAAATACCTTCATCATCAGATTCCTTATAAAGCAGGTCATAACTCTTTGAAACACAGTACAGAATGAAGCTTACATTTTCTATGCTGCAGTAAGGAGTAAACATGTGGGAGAGTTTACAGCTATTTATTTCCTTCTGAGCATCACCTTGATTGATGTTAGTGTATTAACCCAGGTAAGCAAGTTTTAAACCAAGAAAAAAAAAAAAAAGGTTTTGTTATCGGCTATTTTACTCAACCAGAGCTGAAAAGAGAGGGAAAAATTAATAGTAATGAAAAGAGCTGACGAGAAAATATATTCACCCATCTATAAAGCCTGTTTCATGGTTTTCTTATTTTAAAAAACAGCACTATTGATCAGGCTGTGTTAACTTTGCCTTTTGGCAACTTATTTAAAGGAAAATATTTTAGTTGCTGTGATCTAAAGTAATGTTTACCACTGTAGTTTACATTTAACATATTGTAGTCATTCTTAAAGTGATTTTATTTGTCATGTTAAGATACTGTTTTTGTTTTGTTTTGTTTTTTAAAGATTTATTTATTTATTTTTAGAGAGAGAGAGAGCACATGATCAGGCGAGTGTGCACACCAAGCAGGGGGAGGGGCAGAGGAAGGGAGAAAGAGAATCTCAAGCAGACTCTCACTGAGCACTGAGCCTGACAGAG
>NW_023242626.1:0-1468 GCF_002007445.2 Ailuropoda melanoleuca
TTTTATTTATTCATTCGACAGAGAGAGACAGCCAGCGAGAGAGGGAACACAAGCAGGGGGAGAGGGAGAGGGAGAGGAAGAAGCAGGCCCCCAGCGGAGGAACCTGATGTGGGGCTCGATCCTGGAACGCCAGGATCACGCCCTGGGCCGAAGGCAGACGCTTAACGACTGAGCCACCTGGGCGCCCCCAGAACATAGTAATCTTCTGAACAGGGGCACCTGGGTAGCCCAGTCGGTGAAGTGTCTGACTCTTGATTTCTGCTCAGGTCATGATCTCGGGGTTGGGAGATCGAGCCCCGCATCAGGCTCACGCACAGGGCATGGAGCCTGCTTAAGGTTCTCTCTCTCCGTCTCACTCTGCCCTGCCCCCTCTAAAAAGTGGATTCCGTTTCAGCCCTGACTCTGAGAACTTGGCAAGTCCCGTGAGCTCCTGGATGCCATTTGTCTTCCAGCTCTAGCATCATCTTTTATTCTGAGCAACCTGACTTTACCCTCCTGTGCCATGGGGATAATAATGCCTCGGCCCCTTTCTCTGCTCCATTGTCTGCCCAAGTGCTGAAGCAGGTGTGAGCCCCTGTAAGCGGTGAGGGGATTCCAGGGTCTGTGTTTGGGCCCACTTTTCCTCTTTTTCTAGAACCCACATTTCAGAGAACTTCAGACTCCCAGAACTGTTGCAAGAACAGTATCGATTTGTGTTTCTACTCTGACACCTTTGATAGTAAGCTGTCGACCTGATGCTCTGTCACCCCTGAATGCTTGTGTGTGTGTCCTGCAGAGAAGGACATTCTCCTATGTCACCACAATAGAAACGGTAAAAGCGGGATGTTGATTGACACTGACACATCGCGACCCCCTGAGCCTCAAACTCCATTCGGGCTTCTCCAAACACCCTGATAATGTCCTTCATAGCCAAAAGATCCAAATCCAGGATCACAGGGCACATTTCATCTTCCTGTCTTCTCAGTCCCCTTGAATCTGGACAGTGCCTCAGTCTTTTCCCTGCTTTTTATGATCTTGACGTTTTAAAGGGTCCAGGGCCATGTCTGTCATACAGCAGCCCTTAATTTAGGTTTGTCTGCTGTGTCCTGGTGATTACGTTCAAGGTGTGTATCTTCTGCGGGAGCAGCCCAGAAGCGATGCCATGTTCTCATTGCATCCTATCAGGTGGCCCAGGATTTCAATTTGTCCCATTACTAATGATGTTCACTTTGATCACTTCATTAAGGTGGCAGTCTCTGCCAGCCTTCTCCCCTGGAAAGTTATTCCCTTTGTAATTAATAAGTATTCTGTGGGGAGGGGAGGAACTCTGAGACTATGTCAATAACCCCTTCCTCATAAAAGTTTCACCCATTAATTTTAACATCCATTGATGTTTCTTGGCCGAATTAATTATTACTATGATGGTTGCCAAGTGGTGATTTTCTAATTCAGTCACCCCTTAAACATTTATTAGTTGGGTTTTTTTTTT
>NW_023242627.1:0-1469 GCF_002007445.2 Ailuropoda melanoleuca
AAAAGAAGAGTGTAACTTCTAAAATGGTTTGCCTAATCATTATGCACATGGCATTTTAACAGTGATTCACATGCTTTCATAGAGAATTGTAAAGACAGGGGTTGATCCATGAATGGAGTTAATTGATACTAAATGATTTCTTTCACCTTAAACCAGAAAGTTCATGAAATGTTTAGGCATTTAGTTCATTGCTGTGTTGGAAGCACAGTTAGGAGGAGGAAACTATATAAGCACTGGGATGTACCCAGCATAATTTAATGGCCTAACAACATTTCATAAACTCAGAGGTTGTGATTCCTAATCCTGCTCTTATAGTTAACACAGCATGTGGCCCTTCTGCATTAATTTCTCTGGTTATAAAATAGCTGTTTCCTACAACTCTCAAGGGGATCCTACAAAATCAATTGAATAACGACAGATAAGTACTTTGAGCTTCTTAGAGAGAAAACTAAATCTTATAATTGCCTTCTCCAACCACCTTCACTTTATTTTATAGAGTGAACTGGAGTACATATAAGAGATGGATTAATCTTATCTCACTTCATTTTTTTTTCTTGGTAAATTGCATAAAAAGGAATTGCCACAGAAGTGCAGCTCATAAATGATAATCATATGATATAACTAGCAATGAAATAATTTCTATGACACATTTAAGAATTGAGGAGTAACTCTTTATAATTAAAATCCATACATATAACATACCTGAAGTATGCTTTTAAGGTATAATCCACCTTTAGAATTATTTTTACATGCTCTTTTGCTTTTCTGAAAGAGATAATTGACTTTCACTGATTCACCTATATATTTTTTGGTCCAAATTCAACTTTACTTTATGGTACAGAATTTTAAGAAATATCTAAGTTTAAATGTGATGTCTTTGTAATACGGAGGTTCCTCAAAAAATTAAAAATGGAGCTACTCTATGATCCAGCAATCACACTACTGGGTATATACCCAAAGAATATGAAAACTAATTCAAAAGGATAGATTCACCCCAATATTTATAGCAGCATTATTTACAATAGCTAAATTATGGAAGCAGCCCAAGTGTCCATCAATAGATGAATAAAGAAGATGGGGTACACAAACACACACACAATGGAATATTGTTCAGCCATAAAACAAAATCTTGCCATTTACAACAACATGGGTGGATCTAGAGAATATCATGCTAAGTGAAATAAACCAGTCAGAGAAAGACAAATACCACTTATGGAATTTAACAAACAAAACAAATGAACGAAGGGGGAAAATGAAACCAAAAAACCCCAGATTTTTTAAATTTTATTTTAAAAAATAGATCATTAACTGTAGAGAACAAACTGATGGTTACCAGAGGGGAGGTGGGTGGGGGGATGGGTGAAATAAATGAAGGGGATTAAGAGTATACGTACCTTGATGAGCACTGAGCAATATATAGAACTAGAGAATCACTATATTGTACACCTGAAACTAATATAATATTATAC
>NW_023242628.1:0-1469 GCF_002007445.2 Ailuropoda melanoleuca
TTTGCTGATGCTTTCGGGGGGCTCCTGGCAGGACCAGTTCCTGGGGGGAGATTTCCTCAGGTTTCTCACCCACAAAACATGAGAATCCACTCATGCAAAATTTGTAAAATATCTAGGAAATAGCAGAATCAATGAGCTAGGAGGAAAAGTCAGAGCCCTTAATCCTTAAATTAGTTAGCTGAAGAAATCTAAAATAAATGAATAAATCAATTCAGGTTAGAAAAGCACATTAAAATAAGGAAAATGAGGTGCCTGTGCCCCCAAGGTGAGGGCAGGGGTGAGGCTAGATGGGCTTAGCTTACCTACCAGAAACAGCTAGGAAAAAAACACGAAGATGAAATTTCCAGAACTATCGATGACCACAGATGGAGAGAAATTTAATTAAAAGCATCATAAGGGATTCGGCTGTTTGGCTGTAACCTAATAGACTTAAAAACCCCAAATGGATGATTTTCACAGCAAATGTAAGCATCGCAAACCAACCCAAGAAGACTAGAGAGTAAGTAGACAGGTCCCTTACCAAGGCAGATGGACACACAGGAGCAGAGCCCCTCCCACCGGCCCCACCCCCAGCCTCGCCACCAGCATCAGGAGGAAGCAGACAGGTCCTTTAGGAACAGTGGTCAGGAGTGAGCAGCGCCAGGCCCGGGAGGCAGGCAACCCCTTCATGTTCCCTTACACCTGACAGACAGCACGGCGGAGAAGCCATAACGAACGGTGTTCCCTGCGCTTTCTATACAGGCGGTCCCTTCATCCCCTGACCACGCAGGGGGCAGGCACCCGGTACCCTACTGTTCTCAGGGAGGGACAGCGCGCTCCACCTGCCCGATGCGGGGGCCGTGGGGGGGGCAGCGACCCCACGACGGTGCACACACCCACCCACCTCCCGCCTTTCCCACCAGGACACCCACGCAAAAGCCCCTGAATGGCATAGTAGCCCCTGGATTCCAACAGGAGAGCATCTGTGTGAATCTCAAACTAATTTCAAATGGACTCTGTTCAGAGAATGAAAGAGGAAGATTGATTTCTAAGTAGATGGTGACGTCGGCTACAACTCCTTCTTGTAAATTCTCTAAATGGATGTCGGGCAGTTTCCAGGATGTGCTGTCATGGGCTAACTTTGGGGTCAGAAAGAATGGAAATAAGCAGAGACGCAGGAACGGGGAAGAAGACAGGCAGGAAGGATGGGCGGACGTCAGTGAGCCAGTCGTCTACGGCGGGAAGGGGTCCGCAGGCAGAGAAATTCACAGGCACAGATTTTCACGCAATTTTTAATTTTGAACCAGTTCATGTCTTATATATTTTAGATGTAAACGAAAAGAAAAACTGAGGGGCTCCTGGGTGGTTCAGTCAGTTAAGCGTCTTCCCAGGGTCCTGGGATCAGGTCCCGCATCAGAATCCCTGCTCAGCAGGGAGTCTGCTTCTCCCTCTCCCTCCGCTCCGCCCTTTGCTTGTGCTCTCTCTCTCTC
>NW_023242629.1:0-1469 GCF_002007445.2 Ailuropoda melanoleuca
GGGTTGATGGAAGTGAGCCCCACCGCAGCCATCCCTCACCCCTGCTCCTCATCTCCTTCCCCAGCTCCTCCACTGGTTTCCCCTCCCCACTCCCCTCCCCTTCCTGTGCCTGGGACCCTTACTACCTGCTCCCAGAGGAGAGATGGGAGTATGGGGTAAAGGGAAAAGCATGGGCTCTGGAGTCGAGATAGTCCTGGATTCACATCCCAGCTCCAGCCTTCCCAGCTGCATGACCCTGGGCAAGGATCTTCACCTCCCTAAGCCAACTGTCCTTTGAGTCTCATGATCTGTGCTGGGGGGGCACAAAGAGCACACATACCAGGTGGCCTCTGCCTTCCTCCAGCTGACAGTCTTGGGCCCAGGAAGGCCTCCTCCAGAGGGTTCTTCCCCTAGTCCTCCCCATCATGCGGAGGCAGCAATGAAGAGCTTAAACTGCCTTACTCCCACTATCAGATGGGGAAACTGAGGCCCCAAGTTGGGACATGGTCCAGAAATGTGCATAAGTGCTTAGTACATGGGTGTTGAATAAGTGGATGGATGAGTGAATCCCTTTGGGCAGGTGTCTTTAGATCCTTCCGTCCTGAGAACTGCCAGTGCCCCTGGAGACTCCAGACTAGAGTGGGTGAACCAAGAATGGAAGCTGGACAGGTAAGCAGCCTGTGACATGTGTACCAAATTATGTGTTTGTGTCTTTGTCTATGGAACTAGTCCACAGTATTTTCATCCATCTTCCAAATAAGATTGCGGACCCAAATATGTTTAAGAGCCCTGACTCAATCTCTACCCCATTTCATAGGTAGGGAAATTGTGTCCAATTCACAGAAGAGGTTGTTGGCAGAGCAAGACTGAACTAAGCCGGCCCCCCGCACATGGGCAGTGGGAATTCCAACATCCTGTCTCCCACCCCTGAAGCCATCCCTCTCTCCTCTACGTCTCCCAGCAGGGCCTCCAGCAGCTCTTCCCTTCCTCCCAGCTTCTCCACGGGGAAGAATAGACAATGTGCTGCATTCTGGAAACCTTTCTGGCCCCCACGACCCCAGTTCTTAGAATTTTTCTTTTCTGATCTCCCCTCTGGTGCGTGTGCATGTGTGTCTGTCACTGTTCAATTGATAGCAAGAAGGGACAGCAAAAAACTGCAACCTCAGGAACACCAGATGCGTATCGAAATACATTTGGGCAAAAAGTGCTTAGAGGTAAATGCATGACCTTCAATATATTTATAAAAAACCAGAAATCTTGATAAAAATTAAGTTTTCACCTCAACAAATGAAGAAGAAAATAATTAACAAAAATAAAACATTCCTCAAAGAGATGGCATAAAAAAGAAGATAAGGAAATAAAAGTCTTCTCTTTAAGACCCATAAAACAGACAAACCTTTGGTAAGGAGGGTAAGAGAAGGAACAGCGGAGTAACACTGGGAATAAAGGGCAGCGGATGTGAGCTTAGATTCACAGGAAGAGTCTGAAAC
>NW_023242630.1:0-1469 GCF_002007445.2 Ailuropoda melanoleuca
CCCGGAACGCCAGGATCACGCCCTGAGCTGAAGGCAGACGCTTAACCGCTGTGCCACCCAGGCGCCCCAAGCGTCTGACTCTTGATTTCAGCTCAGATCAAGATCTCAGGGTTGTAAGATCAAGCCCTGCACTGGACTGCATGCTGGGCTCCGTGCTGGGTGTGGAGCCTGCTTGAGATTTTCTCTCTCCATCTCCCTCTGCCCTTCCCCCATCCCACACACCACAGGTACGTGCTCTCTCTCTCTCTCTAAAAAAAAAAAAAAGTGAAGGGGGTGCCTGGGTGGCTTAGTCAGTTGAGCAACCAAACTTTGGATTTGACTCAGGTCATGATCTTGGGATCGTGAGATCAGGCCCGCCAAGAGCTCTGCACTCAGTGTGGATTCTGCTTGAGATTCTCTCTCCCTCTGCCCCTTCCCCTGCTCATGTGCATTCTCTTCTCTCTCTCTCTTTCAAATAAATAAATAAATCTTTTCTTAAAAAGAATGTTAAAAAAAACTACAACCACCAGCCTGGGTGTCTAATTGTTGAGAACAGGGCATCCACTGTTAGAACATGAATGGCTGTTACTAGAATGCTGGGGTGTTAGTCATTAGAACAATGACCACCACTGAGAGAAGCCCAGACATCCTGAACTCTCTGTGATTGTTATTTGGAATCCCATGGGTCAGGGGATAGAACATGGGATAGCCATAACTAGGGCCCCAAGGATCAGGGGTTTAGAGATTGGGGTATCCATGGCATCGAAGTCTGGGTGTCAGTTGTTGGAACACTGGCCATGAGCTGTCAGACAATAGCTGTTTGGAACACAGAGTGTCAGGTACAATAATTTGTGGATGGCTTAGAACAGACTACAGGGTGGTAGTTAAGAGCGGAAGAAGACTAGTGACTAGTTTGGATAATGACTAGTTTGGGACCAGAGCAGCAAGGGAACAAGCAGAGAATGGAGCAGAATAGGCAGTCAGGGTCCCCTGTAGCCAGTCAGATGGGCCCAGCCCCAACTATTGAGAATAGCCACTCCCAGGGCTGGGCCAGCAGGGAGAAAAGGTGAGGTGGCCCAAGAGCCAAGCTCCACAAATGTCCACATGGGTGCCAGGACTCAGATAAATCCTCTTCCATCCCTGCCCCAGGGGAGTGCCTGGTTGCTTGGGGAGAAAAACAACCAAATGAAACAATTCCAACCCAGTACTATAGTCAACACGCATACAGCTTTGGGGAAGCACAGAGGGAAGTGCCCAGCAGAGGGGGCACCACTTGAGCGGGGCCTTAAACATGAGCGGGGCCTTGCCAGGCAGAGGAGAAAGCATTTGGCAGAGGGGACAGAGCAAAAGGGCTTAGAGGTGGGGAGGCAAGGATCTATGTGTATGTGTATCTGGAGGAAAGCGTGGCCAGAAGACAGCTAGGTGGAGAGGGCCTGGGGCAGTGCAAGTGAATCTGGATCTTATCCTGAGCAGGGGCGGGGGGGGGGGGG
>NW_023242631.1:0-1469 GCF_002007445.2 Ailuropoda melanoleuca
CGAACTTTACATCGGAAACCGGGGATGTACTGTATGGTGACTAACATAATATAATAAAAAAAACATAAAAATAAAAAAAAACAGCATATGGAAAAGCAAACTAACAAAAAACCTAAAAAAAAAAAAGAAATGAATGAGAAGTTATAACTGACATCACAGAAATACAAAGGATTATGAAGGGACTACTACAAAAAATTGTACACCCACAAACTGGATAACTTAGAGGAAATAGATAAATTCCTAGAAATATGCAATGTTCCAAGACTGAATCCTAAAGAAATAGGAAACCTGAACAGACCAATCACTAGTAAGATAATGGAACTGGTAAGAAAAGAAGCATCCAAAAAAACAAAATCCAAGATCTAAGGACACATAGAAGGTGAAAGTGAAAAGATGGGAAAAGATTTCCCCTGCAAATAGCAGCAACAACAAAAAGAGCTGGGGCGGTGAAACTAATATCACAGAAAATTGAATCTAAGGAAAAATACCTTCAAAAGTGACAATGAAGGTCATTATATAATGATAAAAGGGTTGACGAACCAGGAATATACAATAATTACAAACATATTTGCACCAAACATCAGAAAATCCAAAATATATGAAGAAAACACTGACAGAACTGAAGGGAGACATGGTCAGCTCTACAATGGTACAAGGAAACTTCAATACTCACTTTCAGTAATGGATAGAGCTACCACACAGAAGACCGAGAAGCAAATACAGGACTTGAACAACCCTATAGAACAATTGCATCTAACAAACATACAGTGCACTCCACCCCAAAACAACAACAACAAAATACACATTTTTCTCTAGCGCACCTGGAACATTCTCCAGGATAAACCATATGTTAGTCAACAAAACAAGTCTCAATAAATTTGAAGAGATGGAAATCATGCAAAGTATTCTTTTTTTCCAATCACAATGGAGTGAAACTGAAACTAGTAGCAGAAGAAAAACTGGAAAATGCACAAATATGTGGAAATTGAATTTGTAATTCGAGATCTTTTTCATAAAGAAAACCTCATTCCTAAATGGGTTCACTGGTGAACAGTATCACACATTTAGAAGAAAAAAAAATACTAACAGTCCTACAGAACTTGTCCAGAAAATCCAGGAGGAACACTTGCCAATTCATTTTATGAGGGCAACATTGCTTTTATACAAAAGAAAAAAGAAAGAAAATGACATTACAAGGGAAAGAAAGCACTACAGACCAATATCCCTGGTGAACATAGATTTAAAACCCACTAATGAAATTTTACATATGTGAATCCAATGATATATGAAAAGTATAATCCATGACCAGGCAGAGTGTATCCTAAGAATACAAGGTCATTTTAACATAAAAAAAATACATCACTGTATTTTGCCATACCAAGGGAATGAAAGAAAAGCAATGATTATCACAATATATGACAGAACAGTCATTTGATAATATAAAACATCCATTCATGATAAAAAAAAAA
>NW_023242632.1:0-1527 GCF_002007445.2 Ailuropoda melanoleuca
AGCGGCAGGCAGAGGGAGAAGCATGCTCCCTGCCGAGCAAGGAGCCTGATGTGACTAGATCCCAGGACCCTGGGATCATGACCTGAGCCAAAGGCAGACACATAACCAACTGAGCCACCCAGGTGGCCCAAGTTTTTTTTTTTTTGAAGTAAAATTCATAAACAGGCATTTGAGGGAGATCATATTTAAAAAATAAAGTTTCTGTATAGTGAAAGTTCTTGACCCTCACTATATATACTTTCAATTTAAATTTGGCAATTAAGTCTATCTATTCATTTATTAATTTAATATCAGCTATTTGTTGTCAACTATTTCTTGAATGCTTTTTTCCAAGATTGTATTACAATCTTTGGCCATATTGGTAAATGAATACATACAGTTCCTACTCTTGTGGAGTTCAGAGTCTAATGCAGAAGAAACACGTTATTCAGAGAGTCACAAAATAAGTTAAGAAATTACTACCTAAATGTTGCTTAGGAAACATTGCCTCTGGGATATTTAAACTTTCCTTGGAGCTTTATTGTAACGGCCTGCACAAGTTCAGAACACTCCCCCATGATTTCTAAGTGAAATTCAATCTGATCTATTCAGTACCCTCTTGTTTCTGTTCTTGAATCTGTATAGAATACATTCATCTCACCCACTGTGAACCTGGATGTGAAATTGTACTGATGATTTCCACAACAATTCCAATTATATAAAGCATTTCAGATTTCAAAATTTTATTGGATTTAGGAGTTTAGGGGAGGGAAGAATATACTGGCAGTCTTCACCCTATGATAGTAAACTTGACTTTTCTTCCCTTTGTTATGCTCACTTTATAGTCTGCAATTTTTAAAAAACTCTACATGTACCAGGGGGACCCCATCATTTACAAAGCCTTGAGAAGTTTAGCCCAGTTCCCTGTACTGTCAATAGGCCAGTCTGTCTAGCATAATCCTTTGGGAAGGCTGCAAAATAAAATTGTCTCCCTTGTGTACACATGATGTTATGAAATGTACTAGTAATTACAAAGCACAAAACAGGGAGTTTGACCTAGTCTGGGGTATAGGTTGAAATGATGGTAGAGATATTAGTAGGCACGGCTTCCCTGAGGAAGCAACATCAGTTTAGAATGACCAATAGGCGTTAATTAGAATGAAGGTGGGACTGGAAGAGAAAGTGGAATAGCAAGTCCTGAGGTTAGAGAAAGCATGAAGTATTTGAGGAACTAAGAAAGCCAGCTTCTCTACAGCATAGAGGGAAAAGCAGAGGTGTCAAATGAAGCTGGAGATGTAGGTATTAATCGTGACTTCACTGATATTATATATCCAATACATAGATTTTCTTTTTTGACAATAAAAGCAATAATTGCTAACACCTATACCAGCCACTATTCTAAGA
Organism: Ailuropoda melanoleuca; assembly: GCF_002007445.2. NCBI lineage: Eukaryota > Metazoa > Chordata > Mammalia > Carnivora > Ursidae > Ailuropoda > Ailuropoda melanoleuca. Next base: position 1,384 of record NW_023242632.1, read on the forward strand.
GCTTTATATATAAATCATTTAATCTTTAAATTCTTTTGTAGTAATTACAAAATGAGTTATAACATAATGCTATCTCATTAGTGAGTATGACATAAAACAATTTCTCCTCAAAATTTCAGACATGAATTCAGAAGTGGTTTTCTA
>NW_023242633.1:0-1469 GCF_002007445.2 Ailuropoda melanoleuca
AAGCAGGGGGAGTGGGAGAGGAAGAAGCAGGCTCCCAGCGGAGGAGCCCGACGTGGGGCTCGATCCCAGAAAGCCGGGATCACGCCCTGAGCCGAAGGCAGACGCTTAATGACTGAGCCACCCAGGCACCCCTATTGTTGCCTTTTTATCCTTTTTTTAAAAAGGTTTTAGTGCTATATTTGGACACTTGGCTCATATTTTTAAGCTTCTCTTCTTTTCCAATGTGAACATAAGACTATAAATTTCCCTTACAGTACCACTTAACCTGTTTTAATATGCAGTATTGTCACTAAGTTATATTTCCAACATGATTTTTTTTTACTCATGATTATTTATTTAGACATGTTTTTGTTGATTTCCAAACACATGGCATTTTCAAGATAGTTCTTACTAAATTGATACATAAATATGAAAAGTACAGAAATCATAAGTACACACCTCAATGAAGTTCCACAAACTAAATTTTCCCATGTACTCACTCTCAGAACGAGATAATGTTTTAATCCCAGGTGCCCCCAGTATATTCACTCCAAGTCCTCACCTTCCTTGAAGGTAACTATTCTTACTTCTATCACCATCAATTTGTTTTGCGGATTTTTGTATTTTATATAAACAGAGTCATGTGATATGCTCTTTTGTATCTAGTATCTTTCATTCTTCCCGATAGTCGTAAGATTCATTCATTTTGTTGCATAGATAAACAACTCTTGATGAACATTTAGGCTGTTTTCAGTGTTTGATTCTGATGACTAGTGCTATTATTAGCATGTATAGGCATTTCCGTTGGCTATATACCTAGGAATGGATCTGTATATTATAACTATGCCTAGGTTCAACTTTACTATATACCATCATACTACTAGAAACTAGGTACTATTTTCCAATGCAATTGTACCAACATACATGACCACCAGTATATAATAAAAGTTTTTGGTCCTCCACATCATTGCAAACACTAGTTTTTCTAACACTAGGATTTGGAGAGTACAGACTGGCTTCTTATTGTGTCTTAATGAGAACTAATGAGCTGAATACCTTCTCCTATATTTATTGGCAACTCAGAGGTCATCTTTTATGTAGTACCTGTTCAAAGCTTTTGCCCATGTTTAAAAATTGAGGTGTCTGCATTTCTCTCATTGACCTGAAGGGGTTTTCAATAAACTGAATATCAGTCCTTTGTTCAATATGTGTATTGAAATTTTTTTCTCATATTATGTGCCTTTCCTTTTCACTCTCTTAATGTTATGTTTTCATGATCAAAAGTCTTTGGTGTTGATGAAGTCTAATTTGTGGTGTTTGCAATACAACTGACAAAAGATGGATGTTTAGAGGGGCACCTGAGTGGCTCAGTCTTAAGCGTCTGCCTTCGGCTCAGGGCGTGATCCCAGGGTCCTGGGATCGAGCCCCGCATTGAACTCCCTGCTCCACTGGGAGCCTGCTTCTTCCTCTCCCACCCCCCCCCCCCCCCC
>NW_023242634.1:0-1469 GCF_002007445.2 Ailuropoda melanoleuca
TTTTTTTTTTTTTTTTTACTACTAGCAGTATTAGATGTTGGGTACCTGAACACTAATTAATTTTTAAGTAACACCAACTAAGATCACTTATACGTACATTATTTCACTTTACTGTCATAACCCTTCCAGGCAGATAAAATTCTTTTCCCTCTGTGTATATATGTGTATGTATTAAACTATATTTCTAATCCTTTAATAAGAGACTTCACAAAAAGCTGAACAAATTTTAACACATCCCTTGTTTGCCCTGGTAGCGGCCCCAGCCCCTCAGCTGCCTGAAGGGCAAAGAAGAAAAAGACGAAGCCAGTACCTTCCAAGGTGCCTGTCCCTTCTTCCTTTTTGCCTTTCTTCCTTCCACTTCCCCTGGTTGTTTATGAACTCAGTCATCACTTGTGGTCACTATGCCTGGACAGGCCCCTCCTGAAGTAGCAGCTGGCTGGTCCACCTAAGCCAGGGGGCTTAAGGTCAAACCTGGAACCTCAAAGCAGAGGGAATACTAAATGTAAATCTCCCTTCCCAGCCCCTGGTACTCTCCTCCTCCCTTCCTAAGGCATAGAGTCTCACACCTCTACCCATGAAAAGTGTCATTCAGTGTTCAAGCAGCTTTGGTTCTCAACTCAGAAGAAAACTTACAAGTTCACCTAACTCCTTCCCCACCTTCAGTGTACGTGTAAAAATAAATGGAAATGAGGAAGGATGTAAATTATATAGGTAAAAAGGTTTTTAAAAGTTTGGATGATAAATCATCCTCTTATAATTTAAACAAACTCAAATTAGTTTTTAAAAATTACAAGATCAAAGAAAGGACAATGTTAATGTTATAATAGTTACAACAGAGATTGCAAACTTCATCTCAGAATCCTCAAGGTACTGAAATTAATTTTTTTCTGAAAGGGTTTAGAGATTAAGGATTACAATTACTTATTACATACAAAGTGAAGAGATTTTCCAATGTGTTTTCAATGGTGTTGAAAACTATTTTCAATAGTGTTGAAAACTATTATATTTAAGCTAACATCCTAAATATTTTTAAGAAAGGTAGTCATGAATCAAAGATTTCAATCTCAAAGACAAATTTAAAGATTTTATTTACTTATTTGAGAGATAGAGACAGAGATAGCGAGAAAGAGTATGAGTGGGGAGGAGAGGGAAGACCAGACTCCCCGCTGAGCAAGGAGACGGATGCGGGGCTCGATCTCAGGACCCTGGGATCATGACCTGACCCAAAGGCAGACACTTAACTGACTGAGCCACGTAGGCACCCCTCAAAGACAAACTTAAATAAAAATTCCAGCCCAATCTTCTTCTGGTTAGAAAAGGTTATCTTCTCCACAAAATATTTATTTATTAATAAGAAAGGAAAAAACAGATGCAATGAGAACAGAGTATTTCTGGGGTGCCTGGGTGGCGCAGTCGTTAAGCGTCTGCCTTCGGCTCAGGGCGTGATCCCAGGGTTCTGGGATCGAGCC
>NW_023242635.1:0-1469 GCF_002007445.2 Ailuropoda melanoleuca
CCAGAACGCTGGGATCACGCCCTGAGCCGAAGGCAGACGCTTAACGACTGCGCCACCCAGGCGCCCCTCTCGTTTGTGATTTTACTTACTTGGGTCCTTTTTCTTTCCTGATGAATCTGCCTAAGGGTTTGTCAATTTTGTTTACTGTTTCAGAGAACCAGCTGTTGGTTTCACTGACATTTTCTATTGTTTTTTAGTCAAAATGTAATTTATTTCTGCTGTGATCTTTATTATTTCCTTTCTTTTATTTACCCGGGGCTTTGTTCATTGTTTTTCTACTTCCTTTAGGTGTAGGGTTAGATTATTTGAGCTTTTTCCAGTTTCTTGAGGTAGGCCTGTATTATATACTTCTGTCGTACAACACTTCAGCTCTGTCCCAAAGATTTTCCACCAGTTTCTGTTTTCATTTTAATCTGTCTCCATTTATTATTATTATTTTTGTATTTCTTTGGTTGCCTCACTGACTCACTGGTGGTTTAGTATCATGTTTAGTTTCCATATATTTGTTTCTTGCAATTTTTTTCTTTTAATTCCATTTCTAGTTTCAATACTGTTATCAGAAAAAAAATGCGTGGTACGATTTCAGTCTTTTTAAATTTATTGAGGATTGTTTTGTAGCCTGATACTCTATCTATTCTGGAGTGTGGTCCATATGCACTTGAAAAGAATGTGTATTCTGTTGTTTTTGGATGGTATGTTCTGTATGTGCCTTTTAAGTTCATTTGGTCTAAGGTGTCATTAGACTTCGTTGATTTTTTTGCCTGAATGATTCATCCACTGATGTAAGTGGAGTGTTAACGTGAACTGCTGTTATTGTATTACCATCATTTTCTCTATGTCCATTAGTTAATATTTGCTTTATGTAGTTCGGTGTTCCAGTGTTGGGTGTGGCTATATTTATAACCGTTATGGCCTCATGTTGGGTTGATCCCTTTATCATTATGTAATGCCCTACTTTGTCTCTTATTATAGTCTTTGTTTTAAAGTACATTTTGTCTGACACAAGTATTGCTACCCAGCTCTTTTGTTTCCAATTCCATGAGGAGTATTTTCCCATCCCTTGACTTTCAGTCTGTATGCGTCTTTAGGTCTCAGGTGTCTCTTGTAGGCTGTATATAGATGGGTCATGTTTTTTTCCTTCCATTCCACCACCCTATGTCTTTGGATTGGAGTATTTAGGTAATTTCATTTAAAGGTAGTTATGTACTTATTGCCATTTTGTTACCTTTTTGGGGTTGTTTTTGTAGTTCTTCTTTGTTCCTTTCTTCCCTTGTTCTCTTTGTTTGTGATTGATGGTTCTATAGTGTTATGTTTGGCTTTCTTTTTATCTTTTGAATATCTATCAGAATTTGGCTTGCGATCACCATGAGGCTCTTATGTAATAACATCGTAAGTACACTGCAGTCTATATTAATTTGATGGTCATTTAAGCTCAAACACATCCTTAAAAAAAAGAACCAAAAAATCTT
>NW_023242636.1:0-2976 GCF_002007445.2 Ailuropoda melanoleuca
CTCAAATAAGTAAACAATCTTAAAAAAAAAAAAAAAAGAATAAAAGCTTCAACTGATGTCAGCCTAGATCTTGATCTCAGGGTCGTGAGTCCAAGCCCCACTTTGGGCTCCAACTCCACTGGGTGTGGAGCCTACTTAAGGAAAAAAAAATCCTTCAATGTCTCTTACTAAGCTACCATAATGATTTTCATGCTTTTGTTGACCTGTGGAGTATTTTGCTTAAATAATGTCTTAGGACAAAAGCCCAACATACGAAACAGGTAATACCACAGTTTTCCAGTTCAAGCAGGTATGAAGGACCCAGAGCTCTTTCATACTGAAGGTTCTGCAAGACCTTAGTTTGAAAACTATCATATTTCAATTTTTTAAAAAAGATTTTATTTATTTATTTGAGAGAGAGAGAGAGAGCGCGTGTGCACGCAGCAGAGGAAAAGGGAGAAGCAGACTCTCTGCTGAGCAGGGAGCCTGATGCGGAACTTGATCCCAGGTCCCCAGGATCATGACCTGAGCCAAAGACAGACACTTAACCGACTGAGCCACCTAGGCGCCCTACCATATTTCAATTTTAATATGCACATTGTTTTCATATTTTAACACCTCTGAAGACAGGATGTATCTTTTAATCAATGGCATCTTAACCTTGTATCATTGATTAACAAGCAGCATTTTTTTAGTATACGAAGTAAGTGGTATGTGCCCGGTTAACAGGATCTTAGATTAGATGAAATACAGTAGTAACTCCTCAGTTGGCCTACAAGGCTCTTCACAGAGTGACTACTTTTCTAGTCTTATTTCCTACTCCCCATCCCACCCCCCAACACACTGTATATCCAACCACACTAAATGACCTCCTTTCCCAGTATATTACCATGCTTTCAGGTCTCTGTGGCTTTGTACATGCTGTTTCCTTCTGTTCCCTGGACTCTTATTTATTCCTCAAAATCCTTCTCCTCTGGGAAGCCTTCCCTGACTTCCTCTGCTCTCTGGCAATTATTCAGTCTCTCTCCCGGGCTTGCACAGCACTCATGATGACTCTGTGAAGTGACTACTACTGCTCATACCTATTGCTTTCATCTGTCTTCTCCACTAGACTTCAGCACAGAAACTGGATCTTATCCATCTTTGAAGCTCTAAACTTAAGGACACAGAAAACACTCAACAAACCTATGATGAAAGAACTGTGGATAACAAGTCAGGGGATGCTAACTCTTCCAATATGTCTTACCTTCTCTGTAGGATAGGCTCTAGCTTGAACTTTTTTGGTTAGAGCTTGTATTTGTGCAGTTACAGCCATCACCTGAAATTAGTCCAAATAAAACAGCTGAGAATAATATACCTAGTCATCTCTGTGACCTATGCAGGGCAAAAACTAACAATGACACCTAAAAATCACCAGAAACATTGCCTAAGATGCAGTACTACCTTCTTTTCAGTTCTGGGAAAGTATAGGAGAGATGGTTTTTGATACTTCGTCAAAAAGTACAAAAAACTTTCCACCTCTCCTAAAGCTACAGAAACCATCTAACCAAACCATGGGTGAAGGGATGGGAACTGGGCCAGTGGTGGTGGTGGTGGGTGCTGTACCTTTATCTGTACTGGTTGAACTTTCAACCAGTACACCTGGGTACCCAAAGAGCAAATCACACCACTTTTCCCAGCATTGGTTTCCTTAGCTGTAACAATAAAGGAAATTCATTCAGAAGACTTCTTTTTGGAGTCTTCTGTATTTCTTTGGATACAGATATCAATTACTTTGAATTCTAACCTGAAAAGGTTTTCGTTAAGTCACTTGGCTCTCATAGTATTTGGTACCATTCAATACCTGCCTTCAAACGACCAAAGTTTGGAGATGAAGCACACAAAATCAAAGCCAATCTGTCCCTAACCCGTCCCAAAGGGGTGACATGACTCACCTGCTCCTGAAGGTTTTTCAAAAGTGTGACGGCACTTGGCAGGTCTGACTCCACCACCTCCTATGAGAGGGAAAGAGAGAATAAAGAAAATCCCTTTTGTCCTCAGGATTATGAGACGACGTGGGGAATGGAAAACCGTCCTCTCTCCTTCAGACACCTCAGACTTCCGACTTTCCCACGCCAGTACACATGCAGCCTCGCTTCACAACCCGCCAGTCCTCCAGGTTTCTAGGAGGAGCGGTAGCTTCAGCCCCGTCACCCTACTGCTGCTCTCACCCCGCTGTACCAGGGAGGTTGCTTCCTTTCTTCACCCCCTTCCCTCGCACCAATAATTTGCCCAGAGCTACTGAGCGTATAGGAAAATCCCACAATAGCAACGCGAGGAAGCAAACTCACGGGACTACCCGGCGCCGCCATCTTCACAAAGCCCGCCTCTTCCGGGGCGGTACTTTTGAGCTAACATTGTGCGATAAACTTGATAGACAACAGCCGCTTGCAAATCTAAGCCAATAGGAATAGTGATCCCTCACTTCCGCCCCGAACAGGATGTGCGGGAGGAGGAGCCACATCTAGCCAATAGAATGGAAGAACTGCCTAATCTCGTCAGATTTAGGGGGCGATCTAATGACGTAAAAATGCTCGTGGAAAGGGGCGCGTGATTAGTGGATAGTGTAGAATGTTTGGAGCTAAACCAATAAAAAACTAGCCAAGTGATTGATCGACAGTTAGAAAGGCCCAATGACAAAAAGAAGTTTGCAGAGCAAACTGAGAACGTATTGGCTTCCCGGATGCCGCAGTACCCAATGTTTTTAACTGCTCTGCCCCTGCGTGACCATAACTGACCGCTAGGTGGCAGTCCTCGGCTTCTCTCTGGTGTGGCCGTGTTGCAGCTCCGCCATAGCGGGCTGCTGCTCAAATGCAGGCCGCGCGAGATTCCTTGCAGACCGCACAGCCCTTGGACTGACTTTGTGACAGTAGTCCTGTGTGACCCTGGAGAAGTCACTCAGTCCTCGAGAGCTTTTTTCACGTGTAAATAAGAGAGTTCGGCCAGAGAAGCCCAGAG
>NW_023242637.1:0-1469 GCF_002007445.2 Ailuropoda melanoleuca
GCGGTCTATGGAAGAAGAGAGATGCAGAGATAGATGTCATCCAAAGTCTTTGAATGTCTTTATAAGGGTAGCTTGTCAATGGAAACCTCTTGTGTATCAAATCTGAATGTTTTCATTTGAACTAATGCTATTAAGGCATTGTTAATTAACTGTTTAACAGTTTGAAGACTATTCCTTGCACATTCTGGGCACAGTTCTAAAAATACTAGAACATGGGGTGCCTAGGTGACTCAGTTGGTTAGGCATCTGCCTTAAGCTCAGGTCATGATCCCGGGGTCCTAGGATAGAGACCCAAGTCGAGCTCCCTACTCAGCGGGAAGTCGGCTTCGCCCTCTCCCTTTGTCTGCTGCTCCCCCTACTTGTGCATGTTCATTTTCTCAAATAAATATTTTAAAAAATAAATTTAAAATATTAGAACATGGTACTTAATACAGACTGTCATTTCTACAAGAGAAAGTGTTAAATTAATTGAATAATATTTTGCAATACAACTTCAGTTGTATAAAATGACATATAATAGATCTTGAAAAAGATACTATTCTGTTTAGTTTAGGCACATATTATCAGCCTGATGAAATATTGTTTCAGAGGAAATAAACACTATTGTCAAGCGGTGTTCCAACAAAGCATTTCAATAATGTTTCATGTTAATTAATAATAGGCTAATGGATGTTCTCTATTTACTTAAAATAACTTTCTGTTGAAGGTGACTTTGACTTTACAAAATGATAAACTTCTCGCTTTGTGTGCTTTTCAATTTGAAAACAAAAAGCCATAGTATTCAATCAGTATTTCTGTGGGGCCATTTTGTCCAAAATACTTTACTTGTGCCCAGGAAGGAGATAAAGCAGATTGATAAGCTAATACTAGCATATGGCCCACATAACACTGTAGTAAGATTATCTAATTTCTAACTGGAGTTACTGATTTAAAAAGAAGTGGGGTGGGATACAAGATTTTGGCTAATGAACAATTCGGAGGACTTCCAAATCTATCACTATAGACGGAATTACCTTTATGATTCCTATTCTTAAAATGCAGATCATATCACAAAGGGGAGTGGGAAGCACTGAAGTACAGCCATAGTTGGTTAGGCTGAGTCCAGGTTCAGCATGCCTGGGAACAAATGGAATGAAGAATTAAGAGCTGCCTGGCCTTTGACCTCACTGAGGACCTGCAGGCTTTTACAACTTAAGTGTACACGATCTTTTTTTCCTAAGCAGGAGCTTCTAAAACAGTGAGAGGGAGATCCAATGGTGAGGCAGAGGAATTTACCTTTATCACTGATATAAGTCACAGTCTATCTCCAAGTGCCAGGCCTACAGGCTTGTAATTACAGCTGTCCTTAATGGAATAAAGAACCCCAATAAATTACAGCAATGACTTGCTGCATGATTTGAGTAACTACCTCTCAGTTTGTTCTCTCCGAAAATGTGCAACATTAAAATGTGTGATCATCTTCAAGTATT
>NW_023242638.1:0-1470 GCF_002007445.2 Ailuropoda melanoleuca
TTTTCATTTCTCTTATTATCAGTGGAACTGAATATCTTTCACTGAATATCTGGGAGTCAGTCTGTTCTGTGAATTCTCTGTCTGTCCTCATGATTTCTTTATTGTATTGCTCATTAATTTTTTTCTTATGACTTGTAAAAATGCTTTATACATTGAAGAAATTTGTTCTTGGCTGGTGAGGCATTGAAAATATTTCCCTCGGTTGGTTTTATCTTTTGAATTTTGTTTTGCCATGCAGAGTATTTTTTTAAATGTAGTTGAATTTGTCAGGTTTTTTTTATGGCTTCTTAATTTTGTGTCATACTCAGAAAGACCTCCACTCCCATATTTCCTTCAGGTATTTCTTTGATTTCATTCCTTCACATAAACCTTTACTCCATTTGAAATTTAGTTTAGTATAAAGTGTGAAATAGGGATCCAGCTTTATTTGTTTTCTGGATGGCTACCTAACGGTCCCAGCAATAGTTGTTGAATAATTCACCTTTTTCCGCACTGCTTTGAAGTTCTCTCTTTATCTGTAGTGTGTTCCTATATATGTTTGTGTCTATTTCTGAACATTTTATTTCAACTAAGCATAATGTGTCAAAAAAATTTTTTTTCTTTGGTGTCTGGGTGGGTCAGTCAGTTAAGCATCTGCCTTCAGTTCAGGTCATGGTCTCAGGGTCCTAGGAAGGCCTTGTTGGGCTCCCTGCTCAGTGGGAAGTCTGCTTCTTCCTCTCCCTCTGCTCCGCCCCCTTGCTTGTGTGCGCTCTCTCTCTTTCTCTCAACTAAATAAATAAAATCTTAGAAAAAAAATTTTTTTTCTAAACCTTTTTCTAGTTTGAGGAGTGGTCATAGAGAAATATGGCTTGTCCAGAGCCTTCTAATTCAACACAATAAACCCTGAAAGGCTAATATATGTTTACTTTTGTAAGTATTTGAAGGAAAAAATTATTATGTTGGTTAAGAACATGGATCTGGAAATCAGACAGACCTGGGTTTCAATCTTAGTTCCACACTTACATAGCTGTGTGACCTTCGGTGAGTTACTTGCCTTATCTGATCCTCGATTTCCTCATTTGTGTAACAGAAATAAATATAGTACCTGTCTGTTGAGTTGATTGAGAAGTAAATGAATGTAAAGTGCTTAGACTAGTGCCTGATGCATAGGAAATTGTTGTTTTTGTTGTTGTTGTTTACCCATAGGGTGACCAACTCATACCTGTTTGGCTGGGATTTCACTGTTTATCACTGAAAATCCCAAGTCTTGGAAGATCCCTCAGTCCTGAGAAAGCTAGGACGTTTTGGTCACCTGTAACCTTATTGCTATGTGCAGCGTGTGTTTTTTTTTCCTCCACCAAAACCACAATACTCAGTACCTACATTGATTAGCTCAACTTTTATAGATACATCACAAAATGCAATTTTTTTTCATACACATAAAATCCATGCTCTTATCTCATTCCATTTGAGTGCCCCCCCCCCCCCCCC
>NW_023242640.1:0-1470 GCF_002007445.2 Ailuropoda melanoleuca
AAGAACAGTAAATCAAGGAACCGAGGCAACTGGAGGTATTGCAGAAGCTGAAGTTTATGGACCTTCTGTCAATTATCATGTTTCAGATCAAATAGAAAAACAAGTCACTGTGCAACTGAAAAAAAATACTGTTAAGAGGAAAGAACAAGCTAAAAACTGGAATATACGATGATCCCAGTTTTGAAAAAGAAATAAGGGATAGTGTTACCTTAAGTGGACAGCTTTTAGAATAATGATTTCCTTCATTATGTTTCTCTATTCTCAAAATAATATGTATTTTCCATAATCTTAGAAATTTTAAAGTAAAACATCTCTCCACTGTGGAATTATGAATAAATGACCTACTCAACACATTGTTCATCATAACCATCCATAGTGTTTGTAAACTTTCAGTTGGTGATCCAGTATTCTCCTAGACATAGAGAGGAAAACATCTGCCATCTGCTCCTCTGTGGTGCACTTCCTCTGCACAGCTTTTGTGTTGTCTGAAATTTGAATAAATTTCACTACCCCAGGAAAATCCCAGTCTCTTTTCTCTGCCCCCTCTTTTCTGCTGCAGAAAGGAGTCTTTTAGCATTCTATTTCTTGTACATTTTTCTGCTACTCTTTCTATACAGTTTTCCCAGTAACTCAGTTCTAGAGGACCCCATTTCTTCCCTAACATCATTTTGTTGGATCTTCAGTGGATGTTATTGCCTTCCATAGGACAGGAAAGGAAACTAGGACTGCCTTAACAGGAAAATAAAATCTTACATTGGGTAATATTCACTAGAGAATGGCATAAAAGAGAAACAGCACTGTTTTGAGGGCAATTTAAGTGATGCCAAGGATACAATATTATCAGTCCATTTATGAGAGAAAGCACGATATAAATGGTATATACAAGATGATTCCACTTGTGAAATATATTACATTTGGGTCATCATAAATAATATTTTTATTTTTCTGATCAATATTTCCTTGTTTATTTTTTCTTATCTTTAAGTAAGCATGTTATTTGTGTTGCTATAAACATTAAAAAGGTAAAATGCTGACTGCAGGTGGATTTTATATTGGCAGGAAGAGAGCACATACATATAAACACCCTGCTGTATTTCCCCAAGTTACCATCCAAGAATTCAGAAATAGTGGAAGTGAGATAACTGCATAGAACATGAACAGATGCAGCCGACCTTGGTCTGGCTTTTCCCTACTCCTTGATTCCCTACAGGGTATGCAGCTGTCCTGCAACACTTGCTGCCCAGAAAGAATCCTAACAGAACTGGGGAAAAAATAAAAAGTTAAATTCTTGCTGTGCCACTGCCACGCTAGATGTGATTCTGATCATTAGTTTGATCCTAGGATGTGATTAAGAAATCCATTTCCTCCAGGGGTGCCTGGGTGGCTCAGTTGTTAAGCATCTGCCTTCAGCTCAGGGAGTGATCCCGGCATTCTGGGATTGAGCCCCACATCAGGCTCCTCCGCTGGGAG
>NW_023242641.1:0-1470 GCF_002007445.2 Ailuropoda melanoleuca
TGATTGTACCCAGATTTACTACTTGTGATGAAACCCTCATCTTCCCAGGAGGGATTTTCTCCCAGCAATGCAGTCGGATGGTATTTAAACCAGGCATGGTCTATGGGGGATAAGCCTGGATAACTCATTGACAGTAAAACTGCCACTTAATTATCATGCCAAACAACTGACATTTTAGAGATAACCCAGATTCTAACCCTTGGCCTTTGCAAACCAAATGTTTATATTTCTGTTAGGGACACAGACACATTGCAGAATCTTAATGTAAGTTTGAAATCACAAGCAAACATACCTTCACAAAACCAAGGCTGCATAACTTGGCTTTTGCTCCAAATTGCCACTTGCACTGTGTGTCAGCATCATAAATCTGTCCTGGTAGTTTGTCCGGATATTTATACTGTCCTGTTTGCTTGGGCTCATCCACCAGACACCCAGCCTGAGGTGTGCTGCCGTGGAAACACATCCTTGTTAATTCCTGTGTTTATCTGTGATCTTTCCACATAAAACAACACACCTGTGAATACACTCACGCAAAGAAAAATATAGCATGGTGAAAGATACAGGTAATAATGGAAGTTAAAATGTGTATTTTTTTTTTCCAGAGAGTGAGTCCTGTCCAAGAAGATGGAATTTACACAGCTACGGAACGTTTCACCTGGCACTGGAAGTTATAGCTATCCAAGTGATTTGGTTTGGCCAGCTAGATGGGAAAGGTCAGTATATTTGGAAACTCTCCCCAATGATCTCATCCAACAATATTCAACAAATTTTTATTGGGTGCCTACTGTGTGCTGAGCACCAGGCTAAGTGCTAAAGGTACAAAATGAAGTAGGCGGAGCTAGTACATGTCTTCATGGAGTTGAAAGTCATGCTGCATCTTTTAGAAATAATGGGGCAGTGGTCAAAGATGTATTTTCCCTCAAATAATCTTTACAAGCAAAAAATAAGTTAGGCTTTTTAAAGCATCAGGAGAAAGGATGCATTGGGGTGATAAGCAGAATAATTCCCCAAAGTGTACTCAACTGGGATGTGTTAAGAAAAAAGATCAGTCTGGATGGTGGATATGGTTAAATAGCGCCTTTCCTCCATTTAACTTAAATAGTTAAACTAGGATATCAATGAGAGGTAAAATAGCATGGTGGAAGGATGATTCTGGAGGCAGACAGATGAGAATCCGAGTCAACCATGAGACCAAGAACAACTCTAATATACCTCATTACTGGCAATGACTTCCAGTAAGAGTTGAACAGATCCAACAAGAAAACGTAATGTGTTTAACGCAGCAGAGTAAGCATTCAAAGTCAACTGTTGCTAACTTCATCCCAAAACATTTAACTGTATCATATTAACGATGGAAATTCAATCTGTTTTAAGTTGACCTTGATTTATAATATTTTTATTCCATTCTCATGAGATAGAAAAGATAACTTCAAGCCCCACACCATAAATTTATAACTAATAAGATAATCT
>NW_023242642.1:0-1470 GCF_002007445.2 Ailuropoda melanoleuca
ATAATAGTATCCAGGCTGATAAGGTTGTTATGAGAAGAAAGTGACTGTGTGTGTACACGCATACACGTATACACATATATACACACACACAGCGATTAGAACACTTCGTAGCACATAGTAACTGCTACATGCTTGCTATTGACAAAAAAATGAGTTTATAAATCAGTCTGTCTCTTGCTATTTCATATAGCATAGCTTACTATTCAAATACTATATTGTATTGCAACTATTTAAAAATATTTCTACTTTAATAACCCATGCACAATTTGGGTGATCAAGATTTCACTTTCTAAAAAGTGACCCTGATGATGTATCAGATATAATTTTTTTTTAAAAAGGGAAACAATCAATATAGATCACATATACCACAACTTCAGAGAGGTTTCTAATCTTCTACAGCAGTGCTTCTCAAACATGAATATGAAAGAAATCACCTGTGAATCTTGTTAAAATGGAGATTCTAATTCAGTATCTGGGGCAAGGCCTGAGATTCTGAATTTCGAACAAGTTCCCAGGTAGTACCAATGCAGCTGGTTCAAGAATGGCACTATCAGGGGGTCATGAATGAGCTTTAAGGGGTTCTGGGATCACACGATATCATATACGAAATTCTCTGAGAATGTGCTTATGTGGATTATTTTCTGAGGAAAGGACCCACAGTTCTTATCATAATCTCAGAGGTGGGGGTGTGAGTAGGGGAAAGGGCAGGTAGAGAGTAAGAGAATTCACAGGAGAGGTGAAAAAGACACGTCAGTTCCAGAGCTAATTGAAAAAACCCCCAAGTCGTCATTACTAAAAAGGAAAACCATTTGTAAAGACAAATATTTTATATTTTCTACAACAGACAATTATCACTTAGAAGACTATATGAAGAATCACAAACCATTCTAAATTATAGACAATTATATTGTAGACAATTATAACTTAGAAGATTAAAAAATCTTTAAATTCGAGAATAAAAACACAGGGATATAAAACTCTAAGAAATAAAAAAGATAAGGCCAAGATATGTAATATTCAAATAAGAGGAGTTCTAAAAGTAGAGAACTCATAGGATAATGGAGTTAAAATACACATACATACATATGCACACATATACATAACATATACAACATGTGCATAAAACTATCTTTCCAACACACATCTAGATATGTTCAGATAAAATCACTACCAAATACCAAACAGTAATAACGACTGAAGATACACACATAAACACATATTGGTGAAAACTGTAAACTCCAAAAGGAAATTATTACAAGCTTCTAAAGGAACAAAGGAATGAGAATCAAAATGGCAACTTAAAGTTACAAATGATAAAGTAATTCTGGATAGAATTCTGAACAGAAAATACTGAAACCTGGAATGCCCTCCCCCACCCCTGCCAAACCATTATTTAAGTGTGAAGACAAAATAAAGAAACATTTTCAGCTGTGTACACCTAAATATATATATATATACACACACACACAC
>NW_023242643.1:0-1471 GCF_002007445.2 Ailuropoda melanoleuca
GTGAATAGGGAAACATGATGGTAAGTGGTCGCAGAAGCCTGACGAGAGTGCCACATAGTAGTCTCTGAGACACTACACGATCTAGGGAAATATCAACGAACATCATCTCTCATGAGTAAGGGAGCATGAATGTAAAGTTTCAGGATTTTCGAGTCCTCAGCGCCCTTCTTATTGGTAAGAAAGCAGAGCGTCCAGGAAAACACCTCTAGCTAACATCAGATTTTTCACTAGGTAACCTCATTCCACATTGTGTGTATGGGCCTGGGAATGAACCAGCACCTAGGAACCCAGAAACAACGTGTGAGGTTTAAGCCATTGAGCTCACATCGGCCTTATGGAAGGGGGAACATAAATCCAGTTGCTTTGGTACCGTGAGTGAAACAAGACGAGAACAGCACTGAGAAACAAAATTTGGCCAAAACGCGCTTCCAACGAAATGTTTGCTTCCTGGGTAAATCCTAACAAAACTGCTGGTGGAAATAAAACGAAAAGGCCAAAACATGTCCGTCAGAAACAACGCCGTACGGGGGACGTCTTAGCACTATCATCATCCTTCGAAATTAGGGAACATGAGGGTAAGTGGTCGCGGAAGCCAGACGAGAGTGCCACATAGCGGTCTCTGAGACATTACACGAAACAAGGAAATATCAAAGAACATCATCTCTCGTGAGTAAGGGAGCATGAATGAAAAGGCTCTGGATTTTGGAGGGCTCAGTGCCCTTCTTATTGGTAATAAAGCAGAGCGTCCAAGAAAATACCTCCAATTAAGATCAGCATTTTCCCTGGGGGCCCTGATTGCTCATTGGTTGCATGGGCCAGGGAAGGATCCAGCACTTAGAATGAAGAAACAAAGTGTGTGGATAAAGCCCTTGTGGTCACATCGGCCTAATGCAAGGTGGAACAGGAATCAAGGTGCTTTGGTACTGTGAGTGAAACATGACGAGAACAGCACTGAAAAACACAATTTGGCCAAAGCCGCTTCCCACAAAATGTTTGATTCCTGGGTAAATCCTATCAATACTGCTGGTGGCAACGGGACAAAAAGTCCAAAACCATGTCCATCAGAAACAACGCAGTACAGGGCCCGTCTTAGCACTATCATCACCTTTCGTGAATAGGGAAAAAGGGGGAAAGTGGTCATGGAAGCCTGACGAGAGTGCCACATAGTGGTCTCTGAGACACCACAGGATCCAGGGAAATATCAATGAACAACATCTCTTGTGAGTAAGGGAGCATAAATGAAAAGGTTCAGGATTTTCGAGGACTCAGCGCCCTTCTTAATGGCAAAAAAGCAGAGCGTCCAGGAAAACAGCTCCAGCTAATATCAGCATTTTCACTGGGGACCCTGCTTCCACGTTGGGTGTATGGGCTTGGTAAGTATCCAGCACTTAGGACCAAGGAGGAAAGTGTGAGGATAAAGCCCTTGATCTCACATCGGCCTTATGGAAGGAGGAACAGGAATCAAGGTACT
>NW_023242644.1:0-559 GCF_002007445.2 Ailuropoda melanoleuca
TAGAAAACCACTTCTGAATTCATGTCTGAAATTTTGAGGAGAAATTGTTTTATGTCATACTCACTAATGAGATAGCATTATGTTATAACTCATTTTGTAATTACTACAAAAGAATTTAAAGATTAAATGATTTATATATAAAGCTCTTAGAATAGTGGCTGGTATAGGTGTTAGCAATTATTGCATTTATTGTCAAANAAAGAAAATCTATGTATTGGATATATAATATCAGTGAAGTCACGATTAATACCTACATCTCCAGCTTCATTTGACACCTCTGCTTTTCCCTCTATGCTGTAGAGAAGCTGGCTTTCTTAGTTCCTCAAATACTTCATGCTTTCTCTAACCTCAGGACTTGCTATTCCACTTTCTCTTCCAGTCCCACCTTCATTCTAATTAACGCCTATTGGTCATTCTAAACTGATGTTGCTTCCTCAGGGAAGCCGTGCCTACTAATATCTCTACCATCATTTCAACCTGTACCCCAGACTAGGTCAAACTCCCTGTTTTGTGCTTTGTAATTACTAGTACATTTCATAACATCATGTGTACACAAGGG
>NW_023242645.1:0-1471 GCF_002007445.2 Ailuropoda melanoleuca
CCCATAACGCCGGGACCACGCCCTGAGCCGAAGGCAGACGCTTAACCGCTGTGCCACCCAGGCGCCCCTTCATTCTCTCTTCTGTAAAATGAGTCTGAAGGGTTGGCTTGAAGTTACAGAGAGGAAAGGTTATGCACAGGCTTCCAAATCATTCAGCTCTCTACTTGGTTCCTAAAAAAATCAAATTGATTCTGTTATTTCAGTACTCTGTTTCTGTCAGCCTTGACACAATAAGTCACTTCTGAGAAATGGCAAGTCCTATGGTAGGATCCATCAGTGGAATGATTTTTCAATCTCAGTGGTTCCATAATAACGATTTTATAAGGACGATGAATGTGTGGCCTTCTGGTAGACATGCAGTAAAGTACTAATCTCTAAATGTATAAAACAAGTAGACTGAGGGTGTGGCCAGTGAGTTATTGAATAAGAAGAAACTGTTCCTTATTCCGTAGCAATTATTTGCTATAGACTACATTCATTCATTTCTCTGTAGGAATAATAGTGTTATGAAAATGTAAACATTCCTGAGAAGGTAACATGTTAGATTATTATCAACCACAGTAATTGTGGTAGATTGAATTACTGTTCAAAATATTTATGTGCTGGACGTGGCATGTGACTTGCTTAGGACTCAAGGTGGGAAGCTTTTAATTGCCTGCCCTTTGGGAATCAGAGCAGACTTAGATTGCTACTTCCACCTTGGGCTCATTGTGTGTCTTGCTTCGGCCAGAGGGGTATTTGCAAGCTGAATTGCATCATTGGCCTTGGTCTTTTATGTTTCTGCCTTTGCTGTGCTTCCCTTGAGAAGCTGCTGTCCCCTCAACCTGGGGACATACAGAAGACAAGAGCTCAAACAGCAGCGAGGTCTAGTCTAAGCCAGCCAATCCTTAGCTGACCTGTACACATATACACATGTATCTCTTATTTTAAGTCCATGAGTAGACTTATTTTAAGTTCATATGTTTCTGGGTTGTTTGTGATGTAATAGCTGAATAGCAATAAGGATTATTAATTGGACACTTAGTAGTTAAATGGGCTAAATATACATTATCTCTGAAACAGTTGGTTTCATGCTGGTGTGGGACAGTAAGTTTAGGATAGACTTCTAAATCTGCAAAAATGGAAACACTGGAGTATCTATGGGGGAACAGCTCCTTCTTGCTTTCCTAAAAGAAAGGGGAAATCTAGAATATTCTATTTTATTTTCCCCTGAGAGTGACTTAATAACTGTGGCAGTATGATGCAAAATGAGAATAGAATATGACAGTTTAAAAAGAAATTAAGAAGAATGTAAAAAATGTTTTACAATCTACTTGTGACTTTTTTTTTATAATAATTTTTTGTTATGTTATGTTAGTCACCATACAGTACATCCCTAGTTTTTGATGTAAATCTCCATCATTCATTACTTGCGTATAACACCCAGTGCACCATGCAATACGTGCCCTCCTTAATACCCATCACCGGCCTA
>NW_023242646.1:0-1471 GCF_002007445.2 Ailuropoda melanoleuca
GGGGGGGGGCAGGGAATGCCTGGGACCACCGGAAGTCAACAGTGGGCCTGTTTCTGGGGCTTTCGCGGCAGACCCCCGGCGACGGGAGGGGTGCGGGCCGCGGCGGGGCGGTGCCGCTTTAAGGATGCTCTGCGGGTACCGGCCGCGGGCTGCGCGGGATGCAGCGTGACGTCACGGCCCCGCCCCGCGGGGTGATGCTGCAGGAGCAGCAGCGGTGGGCCGGGGGCTGCCGGGCGGGGACCGGAGCTGCGCGCGGGCCAGGCAGGAGCTCGGCCTCGGAGAGGGATGCCTCCTGTCTCGAACCACAGGTACCCGCATTTCCTCCCGCGCCCTTCGCACAGCTCCCGGCTTCGCGCTGGAGCAACTCGGCGTAGGCCCCCCGGGTAATCAGAGTGCCAGGATTGGGACTGGAGGTTGGCACGGAGACCTTTGTTCTTCCTTAATCTCTAATTAATTGACCTGTAAATGGAGCCCCCGGTGTCGCCCCCTGAGTGCGGAGCCCTCGGCCCAGAGGAGGGTAGCGGCTGGGTGACAGATTGATTTCACCCTGGCCAGGAGGGAGAGCACACGCTGGAAGTGCCCCAGGCTTCCGCTGTGCTTATTGGTGCTGGAGGCCTGATCCCGGTCACCTGGGCAGGTGTCATCAGCTTCCGGTTCACCTCCCGCCGGAGGCTGAACCCTCCTGATGACAGGGGCTTCTGGTAGGACTTCTGTCAGCATCCCAGGATTAAGTTTACCAGGAGTTTATGGCCCAGGGTTTCTGCTTTCTTGCCACGGTTGGAACCGGAGGCTGATGGTAATTCAGTTCATTCTGATCTCATCAACAAATAACTTCTCAAATGATCGCGGAGGTTACCAGGCTGTTTGTGTTTTTCGGCTTTTAGAGGGAAGTAGAATCAGGTGGTAAGGAAGCCCAAGTTCAGTGTGCGCCAAACCAGAGCTTTCGGGATCAGTTGGTGGTCAGGGAGGGGCGGGATTCCAGAGAGCAGAAGTGAGGGATGGGCCGAGATTCAGTAACTGGCAATACACTCCCTCGGGTCTGCGCAGCCCTTTGCAGGCTTGGGAAGGTTTCCTTGAAGTATTAACTTTGAGAATTGGTGGAAGGAAGAGCGGGGAAGGGATGTGGCCCCGGGGGACCCCAGGTGTAAAGCCTGTGTCCTCTGCAGAAGAGGAGAGGGAGATGAGGAATGATTTGGCTCAGAGTAGGCCAATTTTAGCATTCAAATTACATGGGCATTGCTAATTTTTTATTAATCTTTGTGCCTTAGTCTTCCCGTACCACAGTTTGAGGGATTTGTTACTTGAAACATCCTCTGTCTTTGGGAAGCACAGTGGGCACAGCATAGAACATTTGTGGGGCTGGGGAGTTAGATAGATAGATGATAGATAGATGGATGATAGATCCGTATGGTTTTTTTGGACTGAATTAATGCTCATAGAGTGTGATCAGCATGGCAAGCTGGTCTGGCGA
>NW_023242647.1:0-3047 GCF_002007445.2 Ailuropoda melanoleuca
CCTGCTTGTGTTCCCTCTCTCGCTGGCTGTCTCTATCTCTGTCGAATAAACAAATTAAAAAATCTTTAAAAAAAAAATCCACTCAAAGTATAAGAGAGACCAATAAATTTTATGTAACAGAGTACAAAAAGCTCATTGATATGATTCAGAATCCACATTATAACTAACCCTTAAGAAACTATCACTTGCCCAGTTTTGGTACAGTATCAAAGAATATCCATAATTACAACATTCTTCCCTTTTCCAAAGACATTTGTGGAGGATAATTTTTTCATATATTTCTATCGAAACATAATCCAGCAGGCTGAATGCAGAGGCAGATATGAGAATCCAGCCAAATCCAAACTCATGATCTCAGCCCCTCGAAACTCTTCCAGTGTTCTCTCTCAGTGAGTGGCATCATCATCCATTGTAACCTGAGTAATCCATGATACCTTTCTCACTCTCTCATATCCAATCATTCAACTTCTGACTATTTTACTTCCTAAATCTATCTCTATCCACTTCTTTCTACTTCTCTTACTATAAACCTCTCTCTGGACCATAATCTACCAAGTCTAGAAGAATTCGTTCTTTCTGTCCTTTCTACCCATCTATTCTATTCCAAAAGGTAATGTTTTTGAAAGACAAATGTAATCCCATCAGTCATTCTTTTGCAATATTTCATTGCCTTTGCATTGCTCTCAAGGTAAAACCAAAAGCTTCACACTTAACATATATTTAAGACTCCATCCCATCTAGCCCCAACCTCCTACGCAGCACTCCAGCAAACTTTCCTTGTCCCAGTCACACTAGTTTTCTCCAAGGTCCTCAATCATGCCATACTTACCCCATTTCAAATTCTTCACACATTGCCTCCTCTTTGAACACCATTCTACCCATCCTCTTCATACTTCACCCCATAAACTCTTACTCATCCTTCATATCTCTAAGAAAAACCACTTCTTCGAAGAAGGCCACTCGGACTACCCCTACCCTGCCAGGTCATGTCCCTTCTATATACCGTCACAGCACCCTAATCTTTTCCTTCATTGCACTTATCACAGTTTATAACCAAAATTTTATTTCTATAATTATTTAATATCTGCCTTCTCTATTAGACTACTAGGCACAGTAAAAATAGAGACTGTATCTGTTTTGGTCACCGCCCTATCTCTAACACCTAACATAAAGTAGGAACACAATTTAAACTGTTAGGGGAACCCGAGTGGCTCACTTGGTTATGTCTCTGACTTTGGCTCAGGTTGTGATCTCAGGGTCCTGGGATTGAGCCTCGAATAGGGCTCAGCGCTCAGTGGGGAGTCTGTTTCTCCTTCTCCCTCAGCCCCTTCCCCTACTTGGGTTCTCTCTCTTTCTCTCTCAAACAAATACTATCTTCAAAATCTTTGAAAGGTTAAAGCCTTGTCACTACTGTAGGTTTTTTACCTTTTATTCTAAATATAGGGAGAGACTTTTTACTGTACATCCTTTTATGCCCTCATAATTAACTAAAATGACTTTTTTTTTTTTTTTTCCCAAAAAGAGCCTTTAGGCACCTGGGTAGTTCAGTCGGTCAAGCATCCGACTCTTGATTTCTGCTCAGGTCATGATCACAGGGTTGTGAGATCGAGACCCATGCTGGGCATGGAGTCTGCTTAAGATTCTCTCTCTCTCTCTGCCCCTAACCCGCTTCCTCTCTTGAAAAGAAAAAAGGAAAAAAGAAAAAAAAAAAAAAAGAGCCTTCTAGTACCTGAAAGTACTATTCCTAGGGCACCTAGGCAGCTCAGCTGATTAAGCATCTGCCTTTGGCTCAGGTCACAATCCCGGGGTCCTGGGATCACGCCCTGAGTCAGGCGCCTTGCTTCTTCTCCCTCTGCCTCTGCCTCTCTCTGTGTCTCTCATGAATGAATAAATAAAATCTTTAAAAAAAATAAATAAAATAAAAGTACTATCCCTAATATCCCATTTTCTAGATCTTAGATTCTACCCAGAAAATATAACTTTTAAATTATACTATCTGAAGAGATAGGAGGCAAGATCTACAAGTGCCTAGGATTTACCTATTTATAGTAACATGTACAATAATCATCTATTTTAACGTGAATGCAAACTCATTTGTAACTCATTAAATTTAACTCTTATTAAATTTATAACATATTAAATTTAACTCACTAACATATCACAGATGAAAACGAAAACCCACCTTGAACTTGAATTTTATTTTCTAGAGCATTACCCTGTAAGTTCAGGCATTAATACGAAGCATCACAGCTTCACAGAATATGTACATTTGTCAAAACTTGCCAAAAAATGGAGAGCCACAAATAATACTAAATTAAAGGAAAAGACTTAACTATTATGTGAAAAGCACTATGCTAGGGATTTCACATATATTATCCCTTTTAATCTTCACAAAAACCTGAACCCAAATCGATGCCATCCCAAAGGCCATTATTCTACCACACCACCTGCCTTTCCTGACTAAAGAGACATATAATTATTAATACAAGCTAATAAGGCAAAAACATATGTGAACATATAGACATCTTGTGCTGTATTCAATATAAATGAAGACTGTTAGCTAGTATCTTATGAAATCAAGTTGGTACAGGAAATTTTCACCAATATTCAAAATATGCACATCATCTTGCTTTTCCCCTACCCTGTTTGTTGACTCTTGCAAAGAATTTAAAAAGACTCTCCAAAAACAATCAGTTTCACAACATAAAGTCCCAAAATAAAAATTGAAATTAGAAATGTAATAATATTAGTGGGGAGCCCACTTTACGCAAAACACTTTGCACATACATTCTTTCCTTTAATCCTTACAAGGAGCTACTGCTACTCTACAGAGAAAGAAACTATACTAAAGTTCTCAAAGACTAAATTAGATATAGCAGACCAAGAACCCAAGAATCTGAACCCAGGTCTCCAACGCCACAGCCCATTCTTTCCACCTCACCATGCTGCCTCCCTGGTTTAAAGGAATCAAAACAATTCTTGTGACAAGAAAATCTGACTACAGAACAAAAAGAACAAACTAAATGTCTTTTAAAAAATTGTCACGA
>NW_023242648.1:0-1472 GCF_002007445.2 Ailuropoda melanoleuca
GCTGATGGGTGATGGGGAGGAGTCCAAAAATGATTCAATAAGGTGGGGGGAGAGGAGCGAAGAACTTAGACCAGGCATCCTCACTCCTAGGAAATCAGCTATTACAGGAAGGCTCAGACAGGTCCTGGGGGTGCAGGGACCGGGAGGTTAGAGTCTGAGAGTACAGCCATCACAAATGACACATCTGAAGAGTGCCCTCTGTCCTCTGTCATCATCTCTACTCTCTGCGGCGTGTGGTCAGTCTAGGTATAGTACACAGGAAAGTAGAGAAAGAATCATAGACCCCAATGTCTATCACTTCTTTTTTTTTAAGATTTTATTTATTTATTTGTCAGGGAGAGAGAGAAAGAAAGAGCACAAGCAGGGGGAGTAGCAGGCAGAGCACAAGCAGGGGGAGTAGCAGGCAGGGAGAAGCAGACTCCCCACTGAGCAGGGAGCCCGATGTGGGATTCGATCACAGGACCCTGGGACCATAACCTGAATCAAAGGCAGACTCTTAACAGACTGAGCCAACAGGTGCCCCTGTATCACTTCTAATTAACACAGGGGCAGAGGAGTTAGATCTTCTGGCAGATAACTAGAAATCCTCTGAAGTCCTATCGAGCCCCATCTCTGATGATGAAATGCCAGTTCTAAAATAAGAAGACTTCGTCCCCAAACCAACAGATGTTTGGGCTGTCATCATTTTGCTTGTTCTAAACTCATTTGTGATTTCACCGTGAAGTCTCGTCTGTGTGATTAATAGGAACCACTTATATAAGATTATTTGGAAAATCTTACTAGTCATGAGGTATCTATCTCCCCATCTCCGTGACGTTGTCTTTCACAGCAACACAGTGGGGCATTCGGAAGGAGCATTTGGTCAGCCTGCCACCTCGTCAACCTAGAAGGGCTTTAGAAATCCCCCATACTCTTCAAGATAGCCTTTATCAGATACCTGGGTTCCATGAAAGGTAGATTAATAGTTTCTATCTTGCATACAGTGCATTCCCTACTTATAGGACCTCGGACCAGCTACTTTGCCTGATGGGTCTCAGTTTTCTCACCTTTAAAATTAATCAATAGACTACATTATTTCCACAGCTTCTTTAAGTTCTAAGGATCTAGTGTCATTTAAATATTTCGTTAGCTATCTTGACCGAACTCACATCACAGGTGAGAAACGGGCTCCAAAGAGAGAAATTCTTCTGGGTTTGTACCCATTAGGTCAGAGCCAACCACTTTATATGTTGTTGGGTTACTCGTTGCTGAATTTGTCGTGACCTTGTCCACATTGAAGATCATCTATTTTTCTGCCCATTCATGTGGCCCTATTTCATTATCACCATCAGCTGAGCATTTTATCTCCTGGGACTCATACACCTTCTTCCTTCTCTTTCCGTATCATATAAAACTCTTCTACGTTATTTCCTGGGGCGCCTGGGTGGCACAGCGGGTAAGCGTCTGCCTTCGGCTCAGGGCGTGATCCCGGC
>NW_023242649.1:0-1472 GCF_002007445.2 Ailuropoda melanoleuca
AAAATATATATAATTTGATAATAGAATATATACACAATGATAAGAAAATATATATAAATTTATATATATAAATATAAACAGATAAGTCCAACCTGGTGGTATCCATGGTTACCTTCTTTGAGTTTTTTCATCATCCTTTGGAAGATAGAAATCAGAATTTTAACATTTAAGCACTGAATCTGAATTTTCTACAATTTTTAAAATTCCTTCTGAAAATATGTGGTCTTCTGAAAGTAACATTTGGTTATTTTCTATGGGAAACAAATGGAGCTGAATGAATTTTTGGAATTGATTAAATGTGATTATGTGCAGTATTTCCTTTTTTTTCATCAGATCTCAAGTAAGAGTCTTAAATGACTGAGTTTTAATCCCAGAGATAGGCGAGACAGAAGGTTAAGTAAAGAATTCTCTGGTCCCCATTTTCAGTTTATTCAATCTAGTTTCTAAATATTTGTGATTCCTTCTCCTTATTTTCCCTATCAAATGCAATGCTAGTTGCAATGACAATGGCTCAAGTCTGCATAAAAGGAAGAGGAGGCAGCATGATGACACTACAAAAATAATTATTTATTATTTGAAAATAATTCATTCATCTTCATTGCCACAGAGACAGAGCAGAATCCCTTCAACCCATTTCACTTTTGCAGCCACAATATACTGCTGCTTCTTTTCCACTCTTGTTGGCCCTGATGTTTGTTTAAACCAATTTCATTTTTGCAACAGTGTGTTTGATAATTACATGGGGAGGTAAGAAAGATGATGCATGAAAATCGAGGACACTGCATTTAAGTAGCTTCCTCGGGGATGCATGCAAGAGTAATAATCTTGGTAATAGTTCATATTTGTGATATTTGCTTTCAAGATTGGACATAATATATTACCAGAGAGGTAGAAAGAAAAGACCGATAAAGGGTAAGGATCAATTTGTTGGAGAAAATGAGAAATGTGAAGAATCTCAGGTTATGTCAAAAAATACATCCTGAATCTTCTATTGGCAGCTCTTTATAAGCTAACCATTTACTTTTGACCTTTCCTGAGAGGAGATATGTAATCTGTGCTTAAAGAAATGTGGAGGCTGGCATCCTCCTGGCTGACCTGCACGTACAGCTGGGCAAGCACAGCCTGGCCTCGTCCACCTGAGAGCTGTTTCAAATGTGACTGCGAGGGGCGGGCATCTTTGGATTTGGAATGCACAACACAGGGATCAAACATGATATCTATTCACGTGATGGCACTGACCCTGCTGACACCCATGGGACCATTCTTGAGTGCTCCAAGTTTAGCAACACAGAGGTGTTCCAGGCAGTGCAGGTGCACCTGGGCTGCCTTGGTCAACCTCATCATCACCCTGCAGTGTGTGCCCCAGTTCGACTTGCAGGAGATCTCCCTCCCCTCAATCCTGAAAGAGGTTCTTGACAACCTGGACAGCCACCTGAGGAAATCTGAATTCTTCCACTTCCTTTGGTTCTCAC
>NW_023242650.1:0-1473 GCF_002007445.2 Ailuropoda melanoleuca
TCCCTCTCTCGCTGGCTGTCTCTATCTCTGTCAAATAAATAAATAAATTCTTTAAAAAAAAAAAAAAAGAACTTGACCCAGTGTTCAGTAAATGATAGCTATTATCTATCTATCCATATCTATATTTACGTATATACACGCACCCACAATAGATATATATACAGATACAATAGATATACATACACACACACAGACACATATGTTTATATATACACACAATAGATACACTACAGATACACTGTATCTATATATGTATATATATTTAGTGTGTGTGTATTTATGTATATATATATATACACTGTATATAAGTCTATTGTGTGTGTATATATTGTGTGTATCTGTAGTGTATCTATTGTAAATATACATACACACACCATATATAGCACTTCCTGGCATAGGACTTCATCTAGAATCTGTGCTCTAAAATTGACCAGTTGCTTTTGGTGAATAATTCTTAAGTTAAATACTCAGATTTGAATCAGCCATGTGCACACCATGATTGCACACCAACCATGACCAAGCCTTACATCTAACAGGCATTTTTGGTATAAATATCTCCTTCAGTCCTACCTGCAGCTCTGTGAGGTCTGCACGGCAGATGGGAGTGAGTGCGATTCACTGCAGGATCAGGCTATGTCATTTCAAATCTTACCTTCTTCTTACTGGCTCCTTGGCTTTTAGGACATTCCCTCTCATCAGGTTCAACTTTCTTCAAGGGGTTGAAATAAAAAATGAAAACACAGAATGCCCGTACACATCACATGGTTCTCGTATACAATCAACCATGCCGTCATGTTTGCTCCTAAGAGAATACAGGCCATTTTAATCAATCTGCACTTAACTGGCTTGACAAATCTCCAGCGCTCCAGTAAAACAGAGTGACGGATGCTGACGAGTCCCTGGATCGCTCCTTTGCCTGCACACCTGTGCTTCCATCGGGTAAATTCTACCGCAAACCAAGATCAATTGTAATTGCTTATGCCATTTTCTCCTAGTATTGAAAGGATAAAATTTAGTTAAACTTAAGTTGGTGAAGATCGTGAAAAATAACTTTTCTGAGAGGATTAAGTTGAACTATTTGAAAATAATGGAAAGGTAATTGAACGAGGTCTGAGTGAAAATGTCACATACAAATGGCAAAATCCTTACACTGTCTAAAAATAGTCTGCACGTTGTTTCAAAATACATTAATATTTCATTTTCATTTTTTTAAAAAGCAACTAGGAACTGTCAACACGTGGGGTGCCTGAGTGGCTCAGTCAGTGAAGTGTCCGACACTTGATTTCGGCCCAGGTCACGATCTCAGGGTCGTGGGATCAAGCCCCATGTCAGGCTCTGCGCTCAGCATGGGGTCTTCTTTTTTTTTTTTTAAAGATTTTATTTATTTATTCGACAGAGATATAGACAGCCCGTGAGAGAGGGAACACAAGCAGGGGGAGTGGGAGAGGAAGAAGCAGGCTCATAGCAGAGGAG
>NW_023242651.1:0-1473 GCF_002007445.2 Ailuropoda melanoleuca
GGGATCTGACATTAATTCTGACTCAATACTAATTGCCTGGATGACCTTGAGCAAACAGCTCTAGTTGTTTCACCTATTTTAGTCTTGATTCATCAAGTTCTCGCAAGGTCAAATAGGATGATCTAAATCCAGGCCTTGGCAACCTATGGCTCTGGGGCCAAATCTGGCCTGCTGCCTGTTTTTGTAAATAAAGCTTTATTAGAACACAGCCATTCCCATTCATTTGCATATTAGTTCACACTATGATGGCAGAGCTGAGTAGTTGGGACAGAGTCTGTAGGGCCCAAAAGCCAAAAATATTTACTGTCTGGCCCTGCACAGAAAGTTTGCTGACCTTTGAATTCTAAGTAAATAATTTTGATTCTTTAAAAGAAAAATTGTAAATTATTTCAAGGTGTAAGTATATTAGGTGTTTAAAAATACAGATTAATTGAGAGATAATGAAAACATAATAGTTATGGACATAGAGTCTATTATGGGCTAGCTTTTCACATCAAGCAAATGCTGTAAAGCAGGAATAACAATAGAAGCTTTTTTTTTTTATAACAATAGACTCTAACTCATGGAATTGGTATGAGAGCTAAATGATACAGTCCAGATCAAACACCTAGCAGAATGCCTATTCCACCGATGTTGGCTATTACAAGCAGGCATTTTCACCCCCTAGAGTGTTTGCGGGGCAGTTTTTAGGAGATACTGCCATCTAGTGGGCAGATTACACAATGTAGGAGTCAGGATTCCTAAACAATATTCCCTTCTCCCCTGCTCTGCCTCAGTTTCTCCATAAGTGATATGAAGATAAACATTTCTGGGTTGTCCCTGTCCTGGCAAGGGTGGGTTTTAAGAGTAGAGAGGAGAGAGCTCTGAACCCTACAGAGTGACTGGGCATGATTTTCAGGTCTCACAATTAAGTTCTGCAAGGCCGGGGCAGTAGCTTTTGGGAATCGTGCATCTGGCCTGTGGTGTGGTCACGGTGTGGAGCTGAAGGCCACAGGTAGCTGGAGTCACGTGGGCACAGACCAGAGCTGAGTGTGCCCCCTCCCCATGTTCTAGCTGGAACTCTAGTTGTTAAAAGGCAGTCATGCAGTTTTATAGGGTTTAACTCACCAGAGATCAAGCAATTGCCTCATGCCCTTCACCAGGCTCAGGAGCCATGTCAGAAGGGAGGGTGCTGTCTTTTGGCTTAGGGTGGGGCTCTGCAAGGGGGTCCCATAGGGGAGGAGTTGACCTCCTCTGTGTTGATGGACTCATCTGAATTCCTCCTCTGTCTTTCATGCCCAGGCGAGAGGCTTATCCAAGGGCTGGGAACCTAACTTTGGTCTTTTAGTAGGGGGAGGGCATCTTGTTTTCTGTATGAAGTCAAGAAAGAGAGCTCTCATTTTTCCATTTATGGGGCTACCATGGGGTTAGTGCTAACCTAATACTTCCTTGAGGTCATTGGAGAAAATAGAAGGGTGTGTGTGTGTGTGTGTG
>NW_023242652.1:0-1473 GCF_002007445.2 Ailuropoda melanoleuca
GAATGACAGCCAAGGAGCAGGGTGGGAGTGTTGGATGGAAAATTACTGACAGGAATCATCAGAGACATGGAGGGATTCTGGCTATAGTAACCTAATAGGATTCTTGCTCAAGGCCTGCCTGGGTGATCAGATACCAAGGATGGGGGTTGTGAAAGTTGATCATATATCAAGGGTTATTTTTACAAAATTGACTTAGCAGGATTCTTGCTAGAACTGGACTCTACAATGAAGGACATGGAAGCCTTCATCAAAAAGAGAGCTCAGAAGAGCCTGTTCAAAATTTGGTCAAGGAGAGAATCTTGCCAAAGGCTGTGTTTCTCAATGATTTAGATGCCAAAGATATTGTTGTTTCCCATTAAGCCTCTCATAGGACCTGCTGTCACTTGCAACAGACTTTGAGAAATTAGTGATGGAGCATTATTTCAGTCTGTATTTCATAGCTTTGGGTTCTCCAGTTTTAGCCCTAAGGGCAATAACTGAGAAGGCCTTATGGCTTTTGCTGTTCCTGTCATGATGGGATAAGAAAGACAAAGGATAATTTATTAAGAAACTTCAGTTACAGATCTAGCTCTGATATTATCTACTGTAATTACCCTGTGCAAACAATTTAAACTCTCTAATCTTCAGTTTGGTCATTTGTAAAATACAAGCTGAAATTGTTGATAGCAAATTTATTTCCCTCAGGGGTTACTAGCTGACTCTCTCTTGTTCACTTTTAAAAATTTTATTTGACTAAGACACTTCCCTGATATTACTTTGAAAACTGTTTATATTAACTTCCCTTACTTCTTACTTACCTGTCTAGTTTTTCACATAACTCTCTACACCTGACCAGGGTAGGATAAAGATAACTGAATCCTTTAAATTCTTCTTATATACCTCTTTCGAAATTGTGAAAATCACATTCTGGCAACGATCTGAACTTTAATTTCAAAGGGCTGTTCCAAAGGGTTAAAAAATATCTTGCAGCTAAGAGGCTTAAATTGCTGTCTCCTGAAATTAACTGAAAACTCGGTCAGTCATTCCTGAACAATCCTAAGGGCTAAGTCTCTGAATATAGAAACAAAACAGTTGTCCAAAAACAAAACAAATGTAAAAACAAAATAAATATCCCCTACCATATGTTATACCATTTCATTACAATTTTTACACCACATAACATTTATGAGATGAAGGCAATAATAACAAAAGTTCAGGTAAGTGAAATATAAGGCAGGGAAGTAAGGGATGAATGTACCATTTATTCAGCATTCCTTGATTTTAGGCCACATGCTAGGGACAACACACTGAACACTTGTACATCTCTCCCTCAAAGCAATCCTATAGGTCATATTTTGTATCGTGCTCTTGCAGATGAGAAAACAAGGGTCAGATGTTGTTAAAGAACACTTGTCTAATAATTTGGAGAACCAGGATTCAAACAACATCTTCCAGACTCAACATACTTTAAATGCAGAATTTTGTACTACACTG
>NW_023242653.1:0-1473 GCF_002007445.2 Ailuropoda melanoleuca
ATAGTTAATTAAATTCCATGTTGGGTCCCAAATAATATATGTTAAAATATTAACAGTGGACATCTCTGGTTAGCTGGATTATAGCTGATTTTAATTTTATTCATTTTGGTTCTCTGTATTTTCCACATTTTCTACAAAGAATATATATTGCTTTTGTAATAAGAAATGTTATTAAATATGCATAGTTTTTCATGGAATCTTACCCAGTCTTACTAAGTATTTGAATAGAGGACATCTATTGTTTTGTCTTTCCCACATACTTCCTGAAAAATATGAAGGGGGTATAATCTCCCTTTCTGAAGCTACCTTGCCTTTCTTACTGTAGATTATCTTACTCTTAAACACACAGGGAATTATATCCTCTGGTCCTTATTCATGAATGCCTGTCACATTAGCACTCTGACAGTGCTCCATTAAATTGATCTGTCTACACAAGTTTCAATGGATCCAAAATTTCACCCTTGAGTTTCTTCTAAACTCTTGGGTAGAGCCCATTTATTTCCAGTGATTACTCAAGTTTGGGAAAGAAAATTGTGACAAAATGCATTATTGATTCAGCCAAGAACATCTAGTTTATTTATTGCTATTTGATTTTGTATCTGTGACCGATATGCTTCAAAAGTTAATTTAGGAGTGGGAATGTCACTAATGCCTTCCTTTATAAACTGATTCATTCTGTTATCTCCTTTTCAGACCGCCATGGTCTTTTTATATTGTGATCGTCAATCAATTGGTCTCAATGATTCTCTTGCTGTCTTTCTGCCTCCCATGTTTCTAACAAAGATTTCGATACTAGGGTTGGTTCCTCAGAAATGTCCCCCCAATTCTCTTTTAGCTTTAACATTTTTTAATTTGCATCTTTTCTGCTACATATGACGCTCCTTATATTTTTCTCCTAGGGCAGAGTTATTTTTAATATGATGTCTTTCAAAATAGTACCTTTTCTTCTTAAACTTCATGTGGCTTGCAGGCTATATAGAAATAGGCTGTGGGCTGGACTTGGCCTGTAGGCTGTACTCTGCCAACCCCTGATCTAGATATTTAAGTATGGCATTTCTACCCCCAGTGATTCTATTTTATTTCCTTTTCCCATAAAGTTCTGCAACTTGCTTTAAGATGTCCTAAAATACAAAGCCACATCCCCTCCTGTGTGCCTACACCATATCCTTCCTATACAGAGTTTTTGTTTGGCAGCAAGAGGCTATCTGGTTCCTTCCATGCTAATTATATCATAGTCCTCATTTGTTGCTAAGTACTCCCATCTGGCCATTTGGTCTGGTGAGTCTTTAATGTTTGAAGCAGTTTTGCATACTGGATTGGTCTTTTGCCACTTCTCGCATTCATTAGTTCTTAGTTAGGGCATCCTTATTTTATTCTTTTTATTTTTCTCAGGTATGTGCTCCACTTTCTCCCTGATTGCTTTACTTGAAGCTTGGATAACTCAGATATTACGTATCCATCCCTTTTCCTTCC
>NW_023242654.1:0-1473 GCF_002007445.2 Ailuropoda melanoleuca
TTTTTTCTTTCTTTTCTCCCTTCCTTCCTTCCTTCCTCCCTCCCTCCCTCCCTTCCTTCCTTCCTTCTGTAGTAATTGATACACTACCATTGTTCCTCATTTAAAGGATACAAAAGGATACACATTGGAAAGTCCCCCTCCTGGCTGCACAACTCTGGCAATATATTTAAACCCATGGGATTGTACACTTTAAATCGGTGAATTACATGGTACGTGAGTTATACCTCAATAAAGCTGCTGAAAAGAGAAAAAAACCTCCCTCCCATCTCCCCCCCCCACTGCCACTCTGTTGTCCTGGATGCCACCCTGTGACCTGTGGCCTTCTGCCCCTCCCATTCCTCTGTTCCTTTTTAGACTCTGGGTGGAATAGGAGTAAAAGGAAATCAGTACGGTCCAAGTGAAGGCAGTGAAATATTTTCTCTGTCTCTCGCTCATCTTTGATAAGAACCTACTATGTGTCAAGCACGCAGACCTCTATCACCTGTTGCACACCTGACAACCTTTCAGGGAGGTGGTGATGATTAAGTCCACTTTCCCGGGAGCGAGGCTGACCGTCTTAAAGGGCACCCCACCCCACCCCCCACTTCCTTCTATCTCCTCTCTCTCTTTCTCTCTCTCTCTCTCCCTCCCTCCGTTTTCCTTCGCTTACACTCCTCTGGTCTTGCCTGCCTGGATCCTCTCCCCGAGTTTTGTTTTTTTAAATGACAGCTTCTTTAGAAAGCTTTTTTAAGAACTGGCTTTATTGATGATTGCACAAAGAAATAAAGGAGAGAGAAGAGACAAACCTCCCGTACAGAAGAACTCCGAATAATTTACGTAGCTACTCTGGCCACAAGGAGGTGGAGCATAACTCCCCATTCCTTCATTGTGGGCGACGCTGAGTGACTTGCTTTCAAAGAGTAGAGTGTGACGGGGGAGGGAAGGACGTGGTCCTCCGGCAGAGAACCTTGGCCATGTTCCTTAGCCAAGTGACCAAAGTTCGCGCCATCCGTCATATGACACGGTCATAGCAGGTATCCTGGTCACTATATTTGGAGAACGCCACTTCCCTGCTGTAGTCTTTCTCCCCCAAACCCACAACCCTCCTCTAAGCAAGAGAAATACATCAGACAAACCCCAATTGCGAGGTATTCTGCAAAACACCTGACCGATCCTCTTCAAAGGCGTCAAGATCATCGAGGACAGGGCAAGTCTGAGAAACTGTCACAGCTCAGGAGAGCCTAAGGAGACATGATGGTGATTGCTGTGGTGCCCGAGAGGGGATCCTGGAACAGAAAAAGGATATTGCGGACACCCAGTGAAGCTCAAACTAAGTCTGAACTTCAGTTAAGAATAATATGTCCAGGGGCGCCTGGGTGGCTCAGTCCTTAAGCGTCTGCCTTTGGCTCAGGGCGTGGTCCCTGTGTTCTGGGATCGAGCCCCACATCAGGCTCCTCTGCTGTGAGCCTGCTTCTTCCTCTCCCACTCCCCCTG
>NW_023242655.1:0-1473 GCF_002007445.2 Ailuropoda melanoleuca
GACATGTTTTTAGGTGACAGCCTGGTTTTCCTTATAAGTAAGCAAATGGGGCATTTCCCTAGTTGTGAAGGTCTCCAGTGATTGAACAAGTCCGATTCCTGGGCAGTCCAGTGCTGAATCTCCGATGGGAACCATCTGAGAGATTTAGTTTTCACTAGTATCATCATCTTCAAGCCTACAGTCTTACTTCTCCCAAATTTATCGATACAGGTTTGATCACTAGGTTAGTAATGAATGGCTCAGCAAGAGCCATTCTTGCCTTTTCTTTCTTGTATATCTTTATAAAGTTCAGTATTCATAATAGCTGGTACTCAAGCACATTTCTGACAGAACTGCTTACAGCGGATATTACACTTTTGATTTCCGTAATGAGAAATTGTCTTGATCTCTTGGTGACATCCTCTAACTTGAAGCACCTATGTTCTAATTCACCTGGGATCCATGGAGCTCCTGAAATTGCATGTAACATTTTGGGGTGTTTTCATTTTTCTGGAGATAGAGTCAATAGTTTTTATTACATTCTCAAGGAAGATAGTAAAGAAAATAAGATTAGTCCACACCATTATAATCTTGTAAAGAAAAATAAATAAATACAAAATCTAATAGGCCTTTAACTTATTAGCTGTGACCCATGGCAACTCACACAACCTTTCTAACACCTTAGTTTCTTTTTCTATAAGATGGGGATAATAATAGCAGCCACCTTATAATGGCACACAAGGTAATTTGCTACTAAGGACAACTCTACAGAAGGGATAAAATACACTTTAAAATTTCAAAGAATTAAAAAAACAGAAATTACTTCACTTAGGAAAGAGAGCAGCTCAAGGAGAAGAGCCCCTCATATGGGCAGCTATTATTTGGGGAGGCATTTGCCTCTTCTAGAAGGGGCTGCTGAGTGGTTGAAAGTCTGGATGTGCTTTTAACAGAATCAGAGATTGGGAAGACAAGGATAAGAATCAGTGCCACCAAAGTG
This sequence comes from Ailuropoda melanoleuca, assembly GCF_002007445.2. NCBI lineage: Eukaryota > Metazoa > Chordata > Mammalia > Carnivora > Ursidae > Ailuropoda > Ailuropoda melanoleuca. The sequence continues at coordinate 977 of NW_023242655.1, forward strand.
GTAGGGAAACCAATATTGCTTCCCTCTCTTTGCTTTGGGACCTGCAAAACCTACAACCTAATCATAAGTGTGAATCTTAAGTAGACAAAATCACCTGGTTAGAGCTCAGTTTTGAAATATATCAATACCTAAAGTGATTTTAGTTTGCAAGTGACAGGGAAAAAATTCTCTCTTATATCAACCATCTTCTACTTTAGATTACTTCTGCAAAGTAGAAGTACAATGTCCAGCACATAATCAAAAGTAGCCAGGCTTACAGGAAGACATAACAGCATGAATGAAAACTGGGAGAAACAAGAGACAACAGAACAGACCCACATGGGCTTTAGAATATTGGAGGGAACAGAGACTGTAAAACAACTATGCCTGCCATGCTCAAGATAGATTTTTTTTTTTAAAGATTTATTTATTTTAGAGAGAGAGCGAGAGAGAAAGCAGGGAGAGGAGCAGAAGGACAGGGAGAGACTCTCAAGCAGACTCCCCGCTGAGCACAGAGC
>NW_023242656.1:0-541 GCF_002007445.2 Ailuropoda melanoleuca
TGTAGATTAAATGATTTAATGCATGTAAAGTACTTAGAACAAGGCCTGGAACACAAGGAGTGCTCCAAAGGGTTCACTGATATTTTAAGAGTTCAGATTCTCTCATTGGCTATGGCTGGAGTTCAACTGTAGACATTCCTTACACCAAGGGAAGATTTTTAATTTATTTCTGTTTTTATTACTTCTCTAAGTGGAAATTGTGAGTCCATGGCATAATTCAGTTAACAACCGCTGCTGATTCTCTTCTTCTTCTTTTTAAATGCAAGTTCTCTTTAGTTTATCTGTGCATGAACAGCAGGATTTTTTAAACAAAGTGCCATTTTTTTTGCTGAGGTGGGGAAGGCTGTGGATGAAGCAGCCTTCTGGGGGNGCTGAGGTGGGGAAGACTGTGAATGAAGCAGCCTTCTGGGGGACATCTAGGAGACTGATTTTAGATATGATAAGTTTGAGATGTCCATTAGATATCAACTTGGAGACAAGGAGTAGGCACTTGGAAACTATGAACCTGGAATTTAGGGTTGAGATGAGGAAGAAAGTTACA
>NW_023242657.1:0-1473 GCF_002007445.2 Ailuropoda melanoleuca
CAGCAGTTGGGTAGAAGGTTTGGGGTATTTCTTTGAGGTGAGCTATATATTAACTAAAACCAAATGATGAAAAACAAAACACTTTACCCAGGGTCAAATAATTAACTGCCTGTAAATTGGTTATATGCTAGTTTTGTGTACAATTGACAATTAGATAGGTGGGTAGGTACATATGTGCATATATAGAAATTGTATTTTTTTATTAGGAGCCAAGCCCCAGGTCAGGTCCTACAAAGTGTATCATTGAATTTGAAGAAGACAAATCTTCTGCTGTCAGTGCATTCTCAATCTTCTTAGTCTGGAAACAGACAGTAAACTTTATTTTAATTCAAGTCAAGTAGATGAGGGAGGAGTGACCTGGAGGAGGTGGGGTGATTCAATCCAGTCAGACAGAACTCCAAGGACAGAAAGCCCCATATCTGTTGAGTTTGAGGACTCTCTGAGACACTCAAGTGAAAATATTCAGTAGTTTATAGATTACAAACAAAATTTGGAATAGAGAAAAAAATCGGAAGTCGTTGGGCATTCCGTGAACCCTGACTCTGGTAGTACGTGCTCTGTTTCAGCTCCAGAATGTTCTGTGAAACCTAAGTCATCTAAAAAGTCTTAATTTTTTTTATTGCCCCCTTCCCAAATCTATATCTCTTAGTTGTCTAGGTTTTAGAGCATAGCTTTCTTAGAGTATAGAGACTTGCAATTTTTAAAGACATTGTTTTATAGAAAAAATTATAGTGGTTAAGATCAGCAGCTGTAATCAGGCACTTGTGAGTTGGAATTCCACCTTTCTTAATTTCTAGCTGTGTGACCTTGGCAACCCATTTGACCCCTCTGAATTCCAGTTTCCTTTCCCGTAAAGTGAGGATATCATGAGCTGAACTGAAGTGCTGTCATGAAGATTACATGACATGGTACCTAAAATGGTTGGCACAGGACACGACATGTTACAATAGCTTAACAAAAGGCCATATTAATGTTAAAAGGATAAACAACATTGACAGGGAGTACGTAGTAGGCATTATAATCGGTGTTTCCACTAAATTCTTTTCATTTATCGCTCACAAAGACCCTGGGATCATTCCATTTTATGAAAAGAGATATGAAAAATGAAGCTCAGTGGTTAATAAACAGTTGTAGACCCAAGATTTGAAACCAGATTTTAAAATTTTTATTTCTGATGCTTTACTAGTTCCCTCTGGCTTCTGGAGATTATGGGAGATTATGACAAATGTTCTTGTCTATTTCCAAATAGCCTCCAGTTTTGTACTGTATAAAAAGATACTCTGTTAGTATAGATGATCAGTTTCAGGACAATGCAAAATATTTATTGAACTTCTACTATACGACAGGCACTGTAATATGCCCTGAGAATAAAAATAATTCTTGCTTCACCCTTGATATCTTGACACAAAAACATTTTTACAGATAACTATAATCCAGTGGGGTTGGTGCTAAAAAAAAAAAAAAAAAAAAAAA
>NW_023242658.1:0-3078 GCF_002007445.2 Ailuropoda melanoleuca
TTTTTTTTTTTTCATAATTAGAATGGGGTTATGGGTTTTTGGAAAGAAGACCACAGAGATAAAGTGCCATCTCATCACAGTCTACCAGGAGTGTGTATGGTCAACATGACAACACTGTGGATGTCTACCTTGATCTCCTCACTAAAGCACTATTTTTCAGGTTTCCAGACTTAAAGTTTATTTTATTTTTTCTCCTTTTCCATACCTTACAGTTTAAAAGGAAGTCAGCGTATGATGTGCCCTCAAGGGTTAGGGAGTAATGCTCTACCTCCTTGAGGGCAGAATATCTACATAAATTCTTAAAAATTCTATGTAAGAGATTTGTCTCTTTTCCCCCAAGTATCTATTTTACAAAAATATGCCAGTATGGGCTCACGGATATTTATTTTAATATGTCTGGTTATAATCCAATACCACTTTATTTGGTGGCTCATATTATTAATTGCTGGGATACAGGACAACATTTGGCTTTGTATATATTATCCTTATATCTTGCAAGTATGCAGTTAGATCCAGGAAAAGACACAGTTAATAGTTCCAGGAAGTTTTCTTTGTTGATTCTTTGGTATTTTCTTTACAGATAATCATGCCATCTATGAACAAAGATAGCCTTCTAATCCCATTACTTCTTGTCTCATTACACTAGCTAGAACTTCCAGTGCAATTTTGAATAAGGGTGTTGAAAGAGGATAAACTTGCTTTATTGCCAAACTTAAAGTGTCAGGTTTCTTACAATTAAGCATGAATTTAGCTATAGTTTTATTTTTTTAATGTTATTTATCAAGTTTAGAGAAAGTTCCCCTCAATTCCTAGCTTGTTCCATATTTTATTATGAATGGGTGTTGGATTTTGTCAAATGCTCTTTCTGCATCTATTGATAGGAGCATATGATTTTTTTTTCTTTAGTCTGATGTATTGGATTATTTTAACTTCCAAATTTGAAACAGTCTCGCAAACCTGGAATAAATACCAGCTAGTTATGGTGTATGATTTTTTTGTATATTCTTGGATTTGTAATATTTTGTTGAGGTTTTTTACATATATATTCACAAGAAATATTGGCCTGTAGTTTTTCTTTCTTGTAGTATGGTTTACATTTTTGCAATTAGGCTTACTTTATTTTTATCTGTTTCTTATCTGTCTGAAAACTAAGATTATTGACTTTTGATCTTTCTTCTTTCCTTATGTGTGTATTTAACACGGTAACTTTCTAAGCAGCAATTTCACTGCATTCCACAAATATAGGCAAGTAATATATTCATTTTCATTTAGTTTAAAATGTTTTTAATTTCTCTTGAGACTTTGACCTATAATGCATTTAGATTTGTGCTGTTAAGTTTTTAAACGTTTGGGGATTTTTAGCATTCTCTCTTATTGACTTCTAGTTTAATTCCTTTGGGACCTTCAAACATACTTTATATGATTTCTGTTTTGTTAAATGCTAGGATGTGTTTTGTTTCCCACTACATTCTATTTGATGAATATTCCATGGAAGCTTGAAAAGAATGTGTATCCTACTGTTGCTGGATAGAGTATTCTATAAATATCAATCAGATCAAGTTGATTGAGCATGCTGTTTAGGTTACCTCAGTTTTCTCCTTACTGATTTTCTGCTTGCTTATCATTTACTAAAAGAGAGGTGTTGAGATCTCAATTATAATAGTGTTATATCTAATTCTTCTTGCAGTTCTATCAGTTTTTGCCTCACAAATATTGATACTCTGTGGGTAGGTATACACACATTAAGGATTGTTATAATTTGGGGAGACTTACCATTATGGCGTTCCTCTAGCGCGGATAATTTTTTTTTGTTCTGAAGTTGGTTTTGTCTGTAATTAATATTTACTTTTTCTCTCTATTGGTGTTAGCATAGTACATACTTTTCTATGCCTTAATTTTTTAAGTGAATATAATTTATTTTTAGAGCAGTTTTAGGGTCACAGACATATTTAGTGGAAATTACAGAGTTTGCATTAACCCATCATACCCACACATGCACACCCTCTCTCAGTATTGACATACCATTCCACACTGTTACATTTGCTACAATTAATGAACTTACACTGACCTGTCATCATCTCACAAAGTCCACAGTTTACATTAAGGCTTATTCTCGGTGTTGTACATTCTATGTACGTATGCACGTTTCATGTTTGGACAAACACGTATCTACCATGGTAGCATCATACAAACTAGGTTTTGTGTTGTAAAAATTCTCTGTGCTGTGTTTTTCCCACCCCCTCCTACCCCTAACATTCTGTATTGAGAAGCTGAAGCGTGTGTATTAAATTAAGAATATGCAGATCATGACCTACTGAAAGAGGAGATACAAGCCACCTACAAGGGGGCAGCAGGTAGCCCCCTCAGCATCCAAGCTCTCACTTTCTAGTAGCGAAACTCACGGGGTCTGTTTGGTTGAAGACACAGGTTCAATACACCCACACAAAGAAAGTAGAGTCACGAGATTGATTACTTGCAGATCCCAGAATTGGAGGGGCACAAATGAGCTGGGGAAAGGGCAATCTTTCACCCTACACTCAGAGGAAGCAGGAGATATGGAGCGGGATGTCACGCACATATCACTTATAAGGTAGATGGGGCAGAAGTCACTTTTTATTTAATTGTAGTTGACACGCGACGTTATATTAGTTTCAGATGTAAAACAGTGATTCAACAACTGCGTATGTTACGCCATGCTCACTGTAAGTGTAGATACCATCAATCACCGTGCAATTATATTACAATACCATTAACTAGACTCCTCATGCTGTACCTTTCATCCCTGTGATTTATTCATTCTGTAACTGGAAGCCTCCCCCACTCCACTCCCCTCTGAAACCACCCATTTGTTCTCTGTATTTATGGGTTTGTTTCTGCTTTTATTTGGTCTATTTGTTCATTTGTTGTGTTATTTAGATTTCATGTATAAATGAAATCATATGGTATTGTCTTTGACCTTATTTCATTTAGCATAATTATCTCTGGGTCCATCCATGTTGTTCAGAATGGTGAGAGCTCATCTTTCTTATGGCTAATATTCCATTGTGTGTGTGTGTGTGTGTGTGTGTGTGTGTGTGT
>NW_023242659.1:0-1473 GCF_002007445.2 Ailuropoda melanoleuca
GGGCCGTGGGTGGGCATGGGGAAAGAGCATTCCGAAGTTCTCGGCTGCCGGTGGCACAGAGGGTTGTGTGGGGGGCACCACGCTGGCATGGGATGGTGCATGAGTGCGTTTGTGGGCACTGCCAGCAGCCGACTCACCAGCACCCCGGTGGCTGCTGTCAAAACCCAGCAAGTAGCAGGTGTAGACGAGGCCGTGGAGGAAGGACCCCTCTTACCCTGCGGGAAGGAATGTAAATGCTGCAGCCATGGGGTGGGCCCTCAGAAATTAAAAAGAGGGCTACCATATGATCCAGAATTTCCCTTCTAAGTATGACCCTGAATACTAGAAGCAGGGATGCAGACCCTTGCATGGCCACGCCCACGGCTGCCACGAGCTGCATTTGTTACGAGGAATTCACACGGTTATGGGGGCTGAGAAGCCCGTATATGTGTACGCACTTACGTACATATGTGTGTGTTTATATATATCCTATTATCCAGTAGGTTGTGTTTCTCTAGAGAACCCCAACTAGTACAACATTTCTCTGTTCAATAGAAAGGAAGAAAAATGGTCAGGAATAACCCTGAAGAATTGTTCCATGTGTTTTAGCCGTGCCAACATGATCGATTAAATGAACATAGACTTGTGATTTATCTCCGTTACATATGCTCTGTGCACTCAAATTTTCTTACACTGCAAATAAATTTAATTAAATTTAATTAAATGGATGGAACCAATATTCACCCTTGTCTACAGTAGAGAAGTAGAAAAATGCGAGGGCAGGGGAGGTTGGTAGGGCCAGTCTCACGGTCTTGGGCAAAGACCAGCCACCCCGGCGATGCCTCAAGACCAGCTCCAGACCCGGGAAGCTGCGGCAGGAGTCTTCCTAGTGGGATTCAGCCCTCCAGGCGGGACACTATGGTTCACGACCGAATCCACCTGCCCTCTTGTCTGTGTGTCTGTCTGTGCGCTCATTCCCCATCTGTTCTTTGGGAAAATGTGCACAGAGCCAGCCCTGTGCTCTGTGCTGCAGCTCTGGGACAGTTGTGAGTGACACAGGGCTGTGTCCCTGGGTCTCATCCTGGGGACCTCAGTGGCACCAGGCCTGTAGCACGCCTCTTCACAACTCCCGTGCTCATCCTGGTATGTCAGAGCTCCCCTTAGCATGTACTAAGTCAGCAGAGGATTCCACCATCCCTGGCAGAGTGCTAGCCTTCAGCTTAACTCACTGCTGTGCTCAGAGACGTGGCTGGCCGGTGATGGCATGGTCGCGGTAGTAAAGGGTCTTGCCTCCTCCCCAGCTTGCAGGGAGAGGGGTTCCTTCTCGTCCCAGGTGTGGCCATGGGACTTGCACTTTGCACCAAGGAAATGCCAGTGGGAGCCCCGCGTTCCTTGTGGGAGAAGCCTGAGAGGCCAGTGAGTGCTCGCTCCTTCCTCCTTGGGGCGCTGCCTGGTCCAGATGGTGGGGGAGGGGTTCTGTCTGCCCCGCCCCCC
>NW_023242660.1:0-1474 GCF_002007445.2 Ailuropoda melanoleuca
AAAAAAAAAGAAGATCCAATTTACTCACTGCAGTTAGAGACATAGTGAGATGGACAGACACACAAGAAGCTAAATTAATGAAACTTATGCACTCTTTCAGAATATTTCTCAGGATTTCTCTCCTTATTTTCATTTTTTGTTAATGAAAAAAACGTATAAAACCTTTGAATCTTACCATTATATTGACATTCTGACTATACTTCTATTACAGGGAAAATATTCAGCATTGTAATGTATTTATGTAGAAATAAAATTCATACCTTGGCTCTGACAATGCTGTCAAAAACATAGCACAATGTCTTAAATCATCTGTTTTTCCATCTTTCGGAAGGGAATGACAACATAAATATGACCCCAACAAAAAAGGACCCAAAAGAATAAAAAATATTAATGTGTAAGTAATGACCTCATCTCCATTTGTGTTTAATTTTGACACCTACCTCCTTGCTGCACTGTCTGATTTCAAAACGATATTTAAAAAAAATCTGGGGTGATTATTTAAAATACCAAAGTGGCTATGTTTGCAAGTGAGCTCATGTATCGGACTATTTACAGATGTTCTCCTAATAGAGTATTCAAAATTTTAAGTACAGTTTAGAAATCCCCAGGGACATAATTTAGGTGCTTTTTGACAATTTACCAAGTTCAGAGCAAATTTTGTTTAAACAAACACTGCCCCCATAACATTTCAATATAATGAACAAAAGAACTAAATAAAAGTTATCTTACAAAATGTTTTTATATACCTGTTATAAATTCCCTTTTTATTTCAGCATGAATAACCATGAAATGGGAAAAATTAAGGAATTACGTGTGTGCATATATAATTGATATTATGTATTTTTTATATAAAAATATTATATATTTTTTCTATTTTTTTCCATTCAGTATAGCGGGACAAGCATCTCATAATTCTGCCATATACAAGAAACCCAGAAGGTATTAGAACTTTGGTATGCTATCACTGATTATAAAAGAGAGAGAGAGAGGGAAGAAAAAGGAAATATACACCTCATTAATCATCTTAACTCAGACATGATAAATTGTATTTAACAGTATCTTCCATAGTGCTAAGAAAAGTACTATTGAATTTCTGTTTGGTGGTATCTGGCCTGTTTTCGAGACATCAGCTTGGTTAACAAATTCCCTTTTAGTAAGTGCTTAAATAAGATGGCTGTATTTAGTCAAGGAAAAGGTAGAAATGCCCCTAGTTTGACATTTTTCTGTATAGGTTATTCTTAAAAAAAAAAAAATTGACAGCTGTTCTTACTTTTCCATAGAACAACGGAGATACTCCTCCAGCTACTTCCCACAGCAAATTATTCCCCAGAGATGGCATTTGCGATGAGGAGTATATGGGAAACTCCTCAGCTGAAGCTCACATCATTTCTTTCATTTTTTAAAAAGATTTTGTTTATTCGACAGAGATAGAGACAGCCAGCGAGAGAGGGAACACAAGCAGGGGGAGTGGGAG
>NW_023242661.1:0-1474 GCF_002007445.2 Ailuropoda melanoleuca
AACATCTTAAAACATTTTCCCCAGTTTTATTGAACTATAATTGATATATGACACTGGTAAACTTAAGGTGTACAGTGTGATGATTTTTTACCTGTATATATGCAAACATTTTTAAACTTTGATAAGGTACAATTTATCTATTTTCCCTCCCTTTATAGGTTATGCTTTATATTATGTCTAGGAACTCGTTGCTTAACCTGTGATCGTGAGGACTATCTTCTAAAATTTTTATAATTTTACATTTTACATTTATACCTGTGATGCATTTTGCGTTATTTATTTTATTTTATTTTTGAATATACTATCAGCTTTAGGTTGTTTCCAGCTGAATTCAATTTCTGGTAAGTGCTCTCTTCTTGGCTTTTGGATGGCTTCCTTCTCGCTATGTCCTGACATGGCTGAGACAGAGAGAAAGCTCTGGTGTCTCTTCCTTTCTGTATTTAAAGCAGATTAAGGTTCCACCCTTACAGCCTCCCTTAACCTTAATCACATCTCCTTAAAGGCCCTATCTCCAATACATGGATGGTTAGGACTCCAACATACGAATTTTGGAGAAACATAATTTAGTCCATAGTAATAATTTTTTTTCAACCAATAGGTTGAACAAGACTGTACAAGATTTTTGAGAGTATTAGCTGTTTGGTATCAGTATTTTAACTGTTGTTAGTTAAGGTAACATCAATGAAGGTGTAACTATAGACAGAGAGAACAATTTCAGTTGTGGGATGGGAAGGACTTTCGCCAAGGTGGTTGGAAAATGGTGAGAACTGGTCTGTTGGGTATGAGAACAGCAAGGCAACCAGGGGCCAGTTCACGCAGCACCTGGTAGGGCCTGAAAACATCTTAAAGTATTTATATCTTGGTGAAAATATTTAGCAATTAGGGAAATAACTTCATCAAGGATGAATTTTAAGAGCACTCTGATTCCATTTACAGAATGCCCTGCTTGGGTGGCACATGTGGATGTTATGTAAGAGGAATAATGGAAATTTGGTATAATCAGGATATAAGTATTCCTAAACTGAAATAAATAATTTAAAGTTCAGCCACTGAAGGATGGCTATGTCAATCTTGCTATATCAAAATTTAATATATTTGTATATTCTAAAAATGATTTTTAATAGTCTTTTTTTAAAAAGATTTATTTATATATTTTAGAAAGAGAGAGCACATCCATGCCCACAATCGTGGGGAGGGGTAGAGGGAGACAGAGAGAATCTCAAGTGACTCCCTGCTGAGCATGGAGCCCAACATGGGGCTTGATCTAAGGATGCTGAGTTCATGACCTGAGCCAAAAATCAAGAGTTGGATGCTTAACTGACTGAACCACCCAGCTGCCCCAATTTTTAATAGTCTTAGAAAAAAAATTGAATAACAGAAACATTTTCACAAAACCATGTTAAGTGGGGAAGACAAAGTTTAAAATAATGTTTCTTATTTTGTAAACATCTTTATACAAATATGAAAAGCATGG
>NW_023242662.1:0-1474 GCF_002007445.2 Ailuropoda melanoleuca
TTTTTCTGGAGGGATGACGATGGCATATACTTTCAAAAGGGGACTTCGTCCTTGTCAACTGAAATTGACAGATGGAATGATTAAGTTAGGAATTTGCTATCAATTAGTCAAGAGGGTGAAGTGGTGAAATAAACAGGCAACATGCTGGTAACTCTCAAGAAGTCTGAAGGGCCCACAGCAGTTTATCGTACTGTATCTTAGGTTTAGAAGTGCTTGAAAAATTCTATAATAGAAATATATTTTAAGTGCAGTCTCTTTAGATACATAGTACACATTTATTGTTAAATAGTCAATAGAAAAAACCTGTGTTTCTTTCAGTTATACCTAGCTTTTGTTGAAGTTTATTAGATGCCTCCATACTCTTTCTTCCTTTGTCCCCTTTAAATGAGAAAATGTCAAACATTACATATTAAGTCTATTTCTGATCATTTCAAAATTCATATAGTCTGAATCTGAAGAAGTACTAGATTTCACTATCATTAGGACTTAACTCTTAAAACAGGAACTGAGATGTGAAGGCCTGAGGAAGATGAATCTAAGAAACAGTGAGGATGTTAAGTGAATTAGGACTTGTGCTTAAGTTCTCTCCGACTCCTACCTCGCTAAATGGAGATCAGCAACAAAATCAACTTCCCTATTAAGCCGTGTAGGACTGGCAACTTTTTCTTGATAGGCACTAGAGTGACAGCATAATTTTCCCCCTGGTGGATAAACTGGGTAAAACCTGAGTGATCCACAGAAAATAAAAGTTTTACTGTTCTTTCTCTAATTACAATAGCATTTATTCACCAGGTACTCAGTGTCAGACATAATACGTATACTTTTTAATTTATTAATTCGATCTCACCTTCTTCTAGAAAAGGACTCAAAGCAACAATTTACATACCTCTTTTCATTTATTTCTTTCTCACAAAAAGATGGGTTCTAAAATCCCTCCAGTCTACACTGAAGATGAGTTGCAGACTTCAGTAATTCACCCAAAACCATATCTAGTGGCATAGCCAAGATCTGAAACCAGGTCAGTCTGATTTCAACCCTGGGCTTTTTTCTCAACCATCATCTTGTCTTGTCGCACCTCTAAGAATCTGGCTAAACTTACTTTTTCCCTAACTTACTCCTTAGACATGACAAATCCAGAGACCAATTTACTAGGGTAGAAGGTCTTGATTTATGTATATCAGTGCAATGTGTATCCTTTTAATAAAATACCATCAAATATATGCTTATTAACAAAGTGCCATTAAGACACATTTACAACAGAAATAGAATTCTAGTCTTAAAAACTTAAAAAAACATAAATGCGTAAAATTCACAACAGCAAAATCCTGCCTGTGACTAGCAGAAGGAATAGAAAGCAGGGGAAATCTAAAAGTTAGCACTGAACATGGAGCAGCCTGGGCGGTGCAGTCATTAAGCGTCTGCCTTTGGCTCAGGGCGTGATCCCAGAGTTCTGGGATCGAGCCCCACATCAGGC
>NW_023242663.1:0-1474 GCF_002007445.2 Ailuropoda melanoleuca
ACCAGATGCTGTGCTAACCATTGTACATATATTATCTAATTTAATGCTTATCACAACTCTATGAACTAGGTGCTGTTCTTATCCTCATGTTATATATGAGCAAGTAGAGGTTAGAAAGGGTTAAATAACTTGCCCAAAGTGGCACAGCTAATAAGGGGGAAGAGTTCAGATTCAAACTCAGATCTGTCTACCTCCAGAGTTTATCCATAACAAACTCAATAAAAATTTATGGTTTGGGTTATGTACTAATTTTTCAAAACCCTGATGTCATGAATATAACAAAAGTACTGTTTCAAATAAAACATTACAAAATACATAGCCAAAGATAACATTCCTTAGAAATCATTGTTCTAGAACAAGTCAAAGCCCTGCCCCAAAACCTTCCCATTCCTTAGCAGGGTCCTAGTGGTTCTTGCTCATTTGGCTTTCCTCTGGGCTGCTGTCCATCTCTGCTCCACTTCTTGGTTAGATGGCTCTAACAACATCATTGCTTGCCTTCAATCTTGCTGGCTCTGCTTCTTAAAGCTTAAATATGTTGCCTTTTTAAAAATATTAATTTTATTGGAATGACTAGATAACCACATGCAAAAAATATTTAATAATCTAGGCAGAACTTACACCCTTCACAAAAGTTAACTCAAAATGGATCATCGACCTAAATGTTTGTGGATCTCAGTCAGCCTCTTTCCCCAGTCACCCTTGCATCACCCAATGGGCTCATGAATAAAGTAGCCATGATGACAAAGATGAAGATTATGCATGGGTTCAGCAACATTAACTTCCACTCATTAACGAGTACCTGGCTATGACCACTGCTGAGTATCCAGTCTACCAGCAGCAGAAACTAACACTGAGCCCTCAATATGACACCATCCCCCAGGGTGATCATTCAGCTACCTAGTGGCAAGACCAATTACATTGGACTGCTTCTATCATTTTGTTCTTACTGGCATAGACACTTAGTCTGGATACAGATTTGCCTTCCCCGCATTCAACACTTCTGTTGAAAGTACCATCTGTAGACTTATAGAATGCCTTATCCACCATGAAGCTATTCCACACAACATTGCTTCTGGTCAAGGAACTCCACAGCAAAAGAAGTGTGACTATGGGCCCATGCTCATGGAATTCACTGGTTTTATCATGATCCTCACCATCTGGAAGCAGCTGCTTTGACAGACACTGAAATGGTCTTTTGAACACTTGGTTATGACACCAGCTAGGTGGCAATACCTTGCAGGGCGGTAGCAAGGTTCTCCAGAAGGCTGTATATGCTCTGAATTAGTGTCCAGTATATGGTGCTATTTCTCCAAAATTGAGGATTTATGGATCCAGGAATCAAGGGATAGAAATGGAAAGGCACCACTCATAGGACTCCTAGTGCCCCACTAGCCAAAATTTTTGCTTCTTTTTCCCAGGACCTTATGCTTTGCTGGTTTAGAGGTCTTCATTCCAAAGGGAAGAATTCTTCCAC
>NW_023242664.1:0-1474 GCF_002007445.2 Ailuropoda melanoleuca
AGCAGCTCAAAGTGCCCTGAGGGTGTCAAATATTTACATTGTACGGGACAGAATGTTTACACATGTGTAATCTTACAGAATTTCCATAGCTGCCTAAGGACATAAGGATGAGGCTGCACGTTAAGGACGAGCAAAATGAGCCCCAGAGGAGGGAAGCCACTTTCTTCAGTCTATCTGACTAGTCAAGTTCTAGAACTGGGACAGGAAGTCTGAGTACTGATGCTCTGTGATCTGGCCTCTAGCTCCTTATCTCCATCCCCCACCTCTTGCTACGGGTTGTCTTCCCTGTCTCTGTGCCTTCGTGGAGTGGTAGCGAGAGAGTCTGTGCTTTGGAGGCACGTACATACTTGTAAAGTAGTGACTGAACATCTTGTCCCCACTGTTTGGAATGTCCTCTGTTCCCCTCCTAGCTATCTGCCCAATAGCTCTTCCTTCCATCAAGGATGTGATTTTTACCATAAGGCGTTTGATGACACCTTCCATCTGATGACTTCTCTGTTCTCTCACTGGACTGTGAACTCCTTCGGGGTGGGGACCTTGGCATGGAGCTGGCACTCTGACAAGCAGAAGTTGTTTAGTTTATGAAGAGGGGGAGTGGTATGACCCGCCAGGCCCGCTCTTCAAAGATTTTATTTTTTTTATTTATTTGAGAGAGTGAGCGAGGGAACGCGAGAAGGGGGAGGATCAGGGAGTTGAGCAGGGAGCCCGATGGCGACCTCGATTCTGGGACTCCAGGATCCTGACCTGAGCGGAAGGTGGTCGCTTAACCAACTGAGCCACCAAGGTGCTCCTGGGCCCAGTCTTTAGACATAAATCTGCAGGCTGGCACAGTCCGTTCCCCAAACCAAGACCCCATAAAGACAACCCGACCTGGTCATTCCACACACTCAAAGTGCAGTAGGTCTCCCCTTCAGAAAGCTCCTGAGGATGGCGATCAAGTTCAAGAGCGTGGCTATCAAGACGGTGATGCAGGTTGTCCTGACTTCACTCCCTCTCGCAAGAACAGGTAACGACTATTCAAGAGTAAGACACCACTGAGAGTATTCTAGAACATGGGGTAAGGCTGAAGCACCCCCCTGCACCACAGACACCAAGACAGACTGCACTGGAAGGACGGATATTAGCTGAACCTGCCATATGCCTTAAACTTACACAGTGATGTCTATCAAGTATTTCTCAGTAAAACTGGGTGCGGGGAAAAGACAAAACGGACTTAGACTCACAGAGGGAAGATGGCCGTGCAAAAACAGAGGCAGAGATCGGACTTAGGTCATCACAAACCAAGGAATGCCAAGGATTGCTAGCACCCGCTGGATGATATAAGAAGTAAGGAAGGATTCTTCCCTGGAGCCTTTGGGTGGGAGAAAGCCCTACTGACACCTTGATTTGGGACTATTAGCCTCCGGAGCTGTAAGAGAATAACTTTCTCTTACTGTAAGCAAAATTAAATTCAGTTATCTTCCTGAAAAAAAAA
>NW_023242665.1:0-1473 GCF_002007445.2 Ailuropoda melanoleuca
CCCCTGGCTGCCACCCTCCATCTGCTCCCGTACTTCTGCCCCCAGAGTGCTCAAATTTCTTTGAGCACTTCATGGACTGCCCTTTTATTTTTATGCTCGTTTCTTTGCCTTCCTTTAAGCCAGATCAATTGAATTTGAAGTCCTTACTCATGTTTCAAGTCCTAACTGAAACATCACTTCTTCTGAGACGTCTCCCTAGCTGCAATAGGCAGATATAATTCCTCTCCATTCATGCAAGCCCTTGTTTTTGGATTTCTCAGGTAGCACTGAGCACACTTGGTTGGTTAGTCCATTGGTTCTCCTATTATCGGTGACTAACTTCAGGGTCTACAGGACATTTATTTTTACTTATACATTATCTTTGTCTATTTTTCTTACTATACAAATAGTATTGGTTTAATGTAGGAAATTTAGAAAATGGAAATAAGCAAAAGAGTAACATGAAAGTTACTCATAAATCTTAATACCACTATTCACATTTTTTCTGTGTATTCTTCCAGTCTTTTTTTCTATGCATACGTATCTACTTTGATGTATACATTAAAAGATTGGACTATATGTACGTACCAGGTTTTTAACCTGGTGTTTTAACTTAATATTCCAACAGATTTTGTTATTTAATAGTCCTTTTACAACATCATTTTTAGGGCTGCTACTTTTCCATTTTATGGATGTACCATAATTTATTTAATCTTGCCTGTGTTTTATTCATCTCTTTATTCCAACACATAACACAGTATCTGAAATATAATATGTACTCAGTAAATGTTTATTGATTGTTTCTCTTCATATTTAGAGAGAGACAAGTAAAAGCCCTTCCTCAGAAGCGTGCCCTATACTGATGCTGACCTTATTTCTTCCCATCTCTTGACTGTCAGATCTCCCAATGTTCTTTATAATCACAGTCTGAAATTCTTTGGCTCCCATTTACTCTCTAATCCATGTTGGCTAACTTCTGCACCCACTATTCCTTTGTATATGTTTTAAACTGAGGTCATCAATGACCTCCTTGTGAATAAATCCAATATTTTTGGTCCCCATCTTGCCAATTTTCTCAGAAGTGTGTGTTACTACCGTAGACTATGTCTTCTTCCACAAAACTCTCCTCTCTAAATCATCTATGACCCCACTTCCTCCTGTTTCTTCTCTGGCTTCTCTGTCAGCACTCTCTTCCCCAGTGCATCCCTGAAATATTTATTTTCCCCTTCAGTCCTTTTTTCTCCAAAGACAGTTCTTAAAATGCCATTATACTCTAAAGAATGACCTGTTTGCAGGAAGCAGAAATACATCTTAAATTATCTTTTCCCAAAAAAGGAGGAGGGGGGATGAATTATTCACAAGATCTAAGAAAGGGACGAATAATCAAATACACAGAAATACGGCTGGACAGCAAGAACAACTGCATGGGCCTTCCCAGAATGCCATGTGCAATGTCTTTCCTCTGACTCTTTCAGTGCATTAGCTTCATTTTCC
>NW_023242666.1:0-1474 GCF_002007445.2 Ailuropoda melanoleuca
CCTATTTCTATTTCTTAAAAACACGTATTTATTGCAACATATTTCATTTCCTTCTGGTGTGGGATTTAAAATCCTGTTTGATACATCAGTACCTTATGCTATTGCCTAACTATTAAATGAGCAAGCTGTAATGAGTAAGGCTCAGATGGCATGTCTGCAAATGAGGACTTCTCTTTATGGTGTATTACTCATCCAAGTAACCTCTTCTAAAAAAGTGTTTGAATAGTGCCAATCTATTATTTGATTTACTGGCAGACTGCTGGAGAGATAACTCTAAGTCTCTTCTGCCCAGAAATTCTTTGGTTCAGGTTGAGGTCAGGTTGTGTTGTAGTAGATAAAAGATGAATACAAATAATTGTGACTTAAACAATAGATGTGTATTGCCCTCCCATGTAAATGATCTAGAAGTGGGAAGTCTAGAATGGTTATATGGTGACTCTGTGGTCCTCCCGGGACCCTGGTCCCTCCTACCTCTGTGCTTTACATTTTATAGGCTGTGATCCTCCTTTGCATTATCCAGATGACTCCAGCCATTTTTTAAAAAAGATTTTATTTATTTATTTGATAGAGCGAGAGAGAGCGAGAGCACAAGAGAGAGCTTGAGAGCGTGTGCCCGCGAGAGCGAGAGCACAAGCAGGGAGAGTGGCAGACAGAGGGAGAGGGAGAAGCAGGCTCCCCGTTGAGCAGGGAGCCCCTGTGGGACTGGATCCCAGGACCCTGGGATCATGACCTGAGCCAAAGACAGAGGCTTAACTGACTGAGCCACCCAGGCGCCCCGACTCCAACCATTTCACGTGAGTTTCAGGGAGCAGGATTGAGTTAGGAAAAGAAGTGGGTTGACAACTAACAGCCTCTATTACAACTGTCCATTCTACTTTCCTGCCCTTTATCTTCTGGTCAAGTCTTCTTTTGGCCGTGTCTGTGTGATTGCATCCTTCTGATATTTCCCTTTCTGCCTCTTCTCATTTTACCTAAATACATAGATTTATCAGTCTCTAGTCTCCTTTGATGAACCTTGGGAAAATCAGTTTATTGTTCTTTATGATTTCATCACTTAAAAATGCAGAGCAGTGCCTGTTATATTGCCCTCTTAGGAATGATCAGTAATCTAGCTCCCTGAATTACCTGCTTGGTTCCTTTGTCAGGCACTGTGTTAGGTGCTGGGATTCTGAGGAGTCATGGTTTTTGTCCTCATGCTAGCTGAGAACACCACAAATAAAATGGGTAGACAGGAGGAACAACAACTGAATTAGATATTTTAAAAATGTTCTTTGAAAGCTAAAACATGATGTCATTGTAGGTTGGTATTTGTGATAAGAAATTACATTATTTTAGAGCTTTATTAAGGACCTTAGAGGTGGTAATTACTCTCTATTTTACATTAATGAGAATCCAAAACATCAAAACTAGTCAGATGGTAATACTCTGCATATCGCTGATTGAGGGACATTTTGGTTCTGCCCCCCCCCCCCAA
>NW_023242667.1:0-1474 GCF_002007445.2 Ailuropoda melanoleuca
CCCTCCTCAAGAGTGCGGAGACAGAAAAGGAGATGGCCAACATGAAGGAAGAGTTTGAGAAGACCAAAGAAGAGCTGGCTAAGTCAGAGGCAAAAAGGAAAGAGCTTGAAGAGAAGATGGTAGCTTTGATGCAAGAGAAAAATGACCTGCAGCTCCAAGTTCAATCTGTGAGTGTCATCCACTGCACAGCTCAGACACTTCTTATCCTTCACACACTGTGGGAGTGGATATGAAAAAGTTTTAGCTTAGGGTTTTTGAATGAATGGTTTCCACTAAAACATGTGCTGTAATTGTCTGTCATTCAAAAATACTCAGACTCAGACCTAAAGAGGCAACAGATGCAAAGTCATCGATTATGCTGTGTATGTTCCTACGCACATTCATATGCAGTATGGTCATCAGTGAGCACAGTCATAAAGATGTCCACAGACATTTTCCTTCCTTTATAGAACCTTCTCTTAGATGAAACGGTTCTTTGCTTAGTGAATATCTCTGTACATAAATAGAAGTTGTGTTGTTCTTACGATGTCAGCGAAAAGGCTAAATTAACTAACCCCCTCCAATGTGAGGAAACAGAGTCCTAGAATTAATACGTGACTATTCCAAAGTAGCACTGGGACAGATTTTACCAAAAGGCTAGATTCCCTGATCTGACCTTCCACACACGGATAGCTGGAGGAAATCTGTTATTATAATCAGTGCATTAAAATTACTAACATTTTGTCCATTAGACTTTTTAAAAGTTGGCCTATGTGTTGACCAAACTGGTTGAATCATTGAAGTATCCACCTTTTAATAAATTATTGTGTGTTTGCAGATACAGCTTAGACAAGTGAAATTGTTTCATTTCTCCCGTTAGGAAGCAGATGGCTTGGCTGATGCAGAGGAAAGATGTGATCAACTGATAAAAACCAAAATCCAGCTGGAGGCCAAGATCAAGGAGCTAACTGAAAGAGCGGAGGATGAGGAAGAGATCAACGCCGAGCTAACGGCCACGAAAAGGAAACTGGAGGATGAGTGTTCAGAGCTCAAGAAAGACATCGATGACCTTGAACTGACCCTGGCCAAGGTTGAAAAAGAGAAGCATGCCACAGAGAACAAGGTACCATCATGACCCATTTTAGAGTGTTTACAAGTAGTAGCTTGTTTGTTACTGAAGTACTTTAATTGAAAGATTAATCCTATAGTCACTGAATATGAAAGGAAAGTACTGTCAGATTTATGTCATCTCCTTAGTCTTCACCATTTCTATTTACCTTGACCTTTATCCCCCATACTTTTCAGTGAGGTGAGCCTGACTTAGCATCTTCTCTCCATTTTCCATCTCAGGCTAACCCTGTCCTAAGCTTGTTTTTCATCAAGATGATAGATGTCACTAACATTTCTATAATCTGTTCAAATCTAAGGTGAAAAACCTCACGGAAGAGATGGCAGGCCTGGACGAAACCATTGCAAAGCTGACCAAGGAGAAGAA
>NW_023242668.1:0-207 GCF_002007445.2 Ailuropoda melanoleuca
CAGCACTGAGAAAGACAATTCGGCCAAAACCCGCTTCCAACGAAATGTTTGCTCGCTGGGGAAATCCTCTCAAAACTGCGGGCGGCAATGGAACGAAAAGGCCCAAAACACTTCCGACAGAAACAACACCGTACAGGGACCGTCTTAGCACTCTCATCACCCTTCGTGAATAGGGAAACATGAGGGAAAGTGGTCGCGGAAGCCTGA
>NW_023242668.1:368-839 GCF_002007445.2 Ailuropoda melanoleuca
CGTGAGTAAGGGAGCATGAATGAAAAGGTTCAGGATTTTCGAGCACTCAGCGCCCTTCTCTTTGGGGATAAAGCAGAGCGTCTAGGAAAACACCTCCAGTGAACAGCAGCCCTTTCACTGGGGACCCAGATTCCACAATGGGTGTAGGGGCCTGGGGAGGATCCAGCCCTTAGAACCAAGAAACAAAGTGTGAGGGGAAAGCCCTTGAAGTCACGACGGCCTTATGGAAGGTGGAACTGGAATCAAGGTGCATTGGTACCGTGAGTGAGACACGACGAACACAGCACTGAGAAAGACAATTCGGCCAAAATCCGCTTCCAACGAAATGTTTGCTCCCTGGGGAAATCCTGTCAAAACTGCTGGCGGCAATGGAACGAAAAGGCCCANTGCCCAAAATACTTCCGTCAGAAACAACACTGTACAGGGACCGTCTTAGCACTATCATCATCCTTCGTGAATAGGGAAACATGA
>NW_023242669.1:0-1282 GCF_002007445.2 Ailuropoda melanoleuca
AGAAGATGGGCTCCATGTATACAAAGGAATATGACTCAGCCATTCGAAAGGATGAATTCTTACCACTTACAGTGACCTGGACGGAACTGGAATGTATTATACTGAGTGAAACACAGCAGTCAGAGAAAGACAAGTATATGGTTTCAGCCCTAGGTAGACTCTAAGAAACAGTGCAGAGGATCATAGGGGAAGGGAGGGAAAACAGAACCGGAGGTCATCAGAGAGGGAGAAAAACCATGAGAGACATTTAAGTATATGAAACAAACTGAGGGTTGCTGGAGGTGAGGTGGGTGGGGGGATGAGGTAATTGGGTGATGGGCATTAAGGGGGGCGCGTGATGCGATGAGCACTGGGGGGTATACGCAAATGATATATTATTGAACACTACATCTGAAACTAACGATGTACTATATGCTGCCTAATTGAATTTAAATTTTAAAAAAGGAAAAAACAATTATAAATACACTGTTATAAAAGTTATGTGAATGAAGGGGGAAAAAAGATCGACTCAGAAGTCAGGAAAGCACTTTACTTACATCGACCAGTTTATTATAAAGAATACAACTCAGGAAATGCCCAATGGAAGAGATGCATATAGCAAGGAAGGTCTAAAGGGGGTGGGGAGTGGTGGAGAGCTTCCACGCCCTCTCTGGGGGGAAATCACTTTTCCAGAATATTAATGTGTGCACCAACCTCTTGTTCAAGACTTTTTATAACTCAATCTTCAGCCCCCTCCCCTCACAGATGGCCAGTGGCTGGGGCTGAAATTTCCAATCCTTGACTCCCAGTTTGGTCCTTCTGGTGACCAGCCCCACTGTGATGCCATTTCTGGGCCCCACCCTATGTCAGGTCTTCAGCTTAAACTCTCGAGAGGTCTGTTGGAGATTTTATGACTAACAAAAGACTCTCCTATCCCTCAGGAAACTGCAAGGATTTTAGGTGTCCTGTGCCAGGAACCAGAAATAAATGTATGTATGTATGTATGTATGTATGTATGTATTTATTTATTTATTTTTAATTTTCCACAAAGCACTTCTCCAGAAAGGCTAGGCAGACAGGACATTGGCTTGCCTCTTCAAACTACTTCATTGTGGCCTCCCAGAGGGAGATCACCTGGACAGCTGAATGGCAGGATCAACTGTGATTTAAATGCTATTGTTTCCTGAAATCCTTTCATCCTTAAAGTGGAAATGCCTAGTGGGTCCTAACTAAATGTCCTTTCTAGTGCTAAGGAATGAACACACAAAATCAAGGGCACATGGTCCAAACTGAGAGATATCTG
>NW_023242669.1:1477-3955 GCF_002007445.2 Ailuropoda melanoleuca
TCTGATAAAAACCTAATGCAAGACACAGACATGGTTTCATGTTTTCTAATAAGCACACTGGAAACAAGAGCAATGAAAATGGGGAAGTAAATGTAAAAGGTGTTTTGGGTTTGGTTTTGTTTTTTAAGGAGGCTCCTGCCCAGTGTGGAGCCCAAGGCAGAGATTGAACACACAACCATCAAGACCTGAGCTGAGATCAAGAGATGGTCTTTTAACCAACTGAGTTACACAGGCACACTAAACAATGTATTTATAATTCACTATCCCCCAAATGTTCACATTTCCACATGTGACACAAGAAAGGTGGCCANTATCCCTCAAATGTTCACATTTCCACATGTGACACAAGAAAAGTGGCCACATTTCAAGGGCTCAAGAGCCACTCCGAGCTGGTGCTACCATATTGGGCAGGGCAGACAGAGATCGTTTACATCATGGAATCCTATTGTCTGGTGCTGTTCAGGCTGTCTCAGGCTATACTGCACTTTGATTTATGAACATCCTGAAATAATCCACTTCTTCAGACTGAGTACTGAGACTCACATCTGTGCCTGGGATTCTCAAACCCAGAGTCAATGTGGGACAAAATTACGTACATGTTGCCAGACATGAGTGGTAGTGGCTCAGTAACGGTTTTCACCAACCTCGTCTAAACTCTCCATCTTGCTCTGTCCTTAGCCACCCTCTGTAGAATGTGAGAAACCCATGAATGGAATGAATGATTATCAATCATTTTAGTGAATGAAAATAAATTAATGTAGGGCTCCTCTCTACTCGCCTTGAATCCTGGCCTCCAGGCGTTTACACAGTGATGAGGCTTCCATTGGTGTTCTCGCTCTCTCTGTATTCATATCCCGTCAATGTCTCTTTGGTCTGAGATTCTTTTTACTCCATTAAGGGGTACATAATAGAATATTATACCCAGAGGGTGTATCTTCCCAGTTCTCTGGACACATTATATTGGCTTCCAGTGGTCCCCAAGCAGGGAGTGCTTTGGCCCCCAGGGAACACTCGGCAATGTCTGGGTACATTGAAGGTTCCCAACCATGGGGCGGGGGCTACTGGCATTTGGTGGGTAGAGGCCGGGGATGCTGCTCCACACGCTACCAGGCTCCCTGCAGCTCCCACAAGAGTTCCCTTGCCCCAAATGTCAACAGAGCCAAGGTTGAGAAGCCCTGTCTTAAGCCATGTCTGCTAACTCCCTTTAAGAAAAATGGGGGTTCCTAGGGGAGCCCCGCATTGGGCTCTGCATTCAACATGGAGTCTGCTTGAGATTCTCCCTTTCCCTCTGCTCCTCTAACTCACGCTGTCTCTCTCTCTAAGATATACAAATAAATCATTTTAAAAAGAGTATGAAAAATGGGAATTCCTCCTGATCTCTTTTAACTCAATATTAAACAACCAATATCTATCTCTGTGGAATTAGTCACAGACCCCACTGATGTAAAAAGGAATACACCTATTCTTATATTTCAATGTTTTCAAAGTAGCGAAAGTGTTTTGGGAAGTGTTCTCTCAAAGCTCACTCTCTGGACCCAGTCATTTCTCCCCAACTGTTTTTCTCCATGATTGCAAATATGTATTTTCAAGCATTGTTAGACAAACTGGAATGGGCCCCAGACCACCCAAAATTGAACAATAGCCTTTCCTTTTTGAAAATTTTGCAAGAGAGTATAATATAAACAAGACATTTAAAGTTGCAGTAAATCATATCATGTCTTTTATCCAAACTAAAATTCATATTCAGAGAACAGGTATTACTGATCAGCCATTTCACACAATTTTTCACCCCTTGTTAATGCTAATAAAGTGTATGAGTTTTGAATCTGCGGGTGGCTGACCAAAGTGTGACCCCACAGCATGTATAGCCTGTTAGAAGGCTGTGTGCCTCACAGTCAAATCCAACCACCATTTCTAAATATTGCAACTCATGAGTTTCTTATTTGCTTTCTTTTGTTCACCACAAGTTTGGATACATTTGAAAATGTCCAANTTCTCCATGATTGCAAATATGTATTTTCAAGCATTGTTAGACAAACTGGAATGGGCCCCAGACCACCCAAAATTGAACAATAGCCTTTCCTTTTTGAAAATTTGCAAGAGAGCATAATAGAAACAAGACATTTAAAGTTGCAGTAAATCATAACATGTCTTTTATCCAAACTAAAATTCATATTCAGAGAACAGGTATTACTGATCAGCCATTTCACACAATTTTTCACCCCTTGTTAATGCTAATAAAGTGTATGAGTTTTGAATCTGTGGGTGGCTGACCAAAGGGTGACCCCACAGCATGTAGAGCCTGTTAGAAGGCTGTGTGCCTCACAGTCAAATCCAACCACCATTTCTAAATATTGCAACTCATGAGTTTCATATTTGCTTTCTTNGTTCACCACAAGTTTGGATGCATTTGAAAATGTCCAAGAATAATGAGAATTGTAGACTTTACTTCTGAGATGGGAAATTACATATAATTTT
>NW_023242670.1:0-1474 GCF_002007445.2 Ailuropoda melanoleuca
GTGTCTATTTGCCAAAACTGCAAGGTTCATTCATGATATCACCAACAGAAATTTGTTTGAAAGGATCTGTTATATAAACACTGATATGTGGTATGTCATTTTACATACAATCTGGTTAAGTAAATAGGTAAATGAAGAAAATGAGTTCTATAAAAGCCAGGAAGTTTGTTCAAGGTCATGAAGTTAACTGCCAAACAGAGGAGGCAAACGACCATTCATTATAAAACAATCTAATAACAGGGTGAAGAGCTTCTCTCCAAAGTCTTCAGCATGTTTTCAGTTTTCATGAATTTTTCAGAGAGCATCTGTTTTTAAGTAGAAACATACCCAGGGAAAATAAGACCCGTTATAAGAAATGAAAATCAAAGTCCAGAGACACGTTCTTCTTTACATGTTTGTTAAAGGAAATTTAATGCCATCAACACTCAATTATTTCCAAGTATACAAGAGAATTCAAAACAGGGCATCTAAAATAACTTTCCTTTATCCACCCCCACACTGTTTAAAACTCCCTGTTTCTTCTCATAAATCTGACAATAAGGCCAAAGGTTCTTTTGTTTCTCATTACAAATGGCTACATTCAACACCCAAAGAAGATCTCTGAATATGTAGGTTTAGATGAGTATTTGCAAACAATGTTATATGGGCTCTTAATCCCTGCCACAAGGTGAGTTTTGTGCTATTTTAATATAATAATAATTTAAAATCTTGAGAAATTCAGGGCTAAATAAACAGTTTGAGAAATTCTTTTATTTTGTTTTCCTGAGTAATTTCTTGGCCTTTACTGTTCTAATACATATTATGGATTGACAAAAGAAGCATTTCCCCAATATCTGTGGTTTGTACTTCCTGGATGTTTCATACAGTATATTTGGGATAATGATTCTCTATAATACATCAAAATCAACCCATTGACTTAAGATTTCTAAAAAACCAAAATCTAGCCTATTTTTTAATGTTTCTAGTGATGTCTCAATACATGTTGAGACACCTTATTTATTTTTGGACCATTCCACTCAATTGCCTCCCTGTGGTTTCCTTAATATGTCTTGGTTCTTACCTCTATGTAAATGTAAAACAGATCTTCTTCCACCTTTTGTAAATTTTTTACAAATTTTTTGTAAGAGCCTTTTGTATAATTGAGGACATCTACTCTAATCCCTTGCACTGAATTTCCATCACTATAAACTAAATATCCTAAATTCTTCATGGTTTGGATGTCATCACTTTCCAAACTGACCTCCTAATGATATTATGTGTTTGGGAGATAAAAAGCAGTATATACATCACAGTCCTCAGAATGTGATCATGTCAACACTGGATGTATATATTGACCTAGTTTTTCAAGGGTCTAAGCCCTGACTCTGTCACTCACTGTCTTTGAGACCTAGACAAGTTTGCTTTTTTTTTTTTTTAAAGATTTTATTTATTTATTCGACAGAGATAGAGACAGCCAGCGAGAGAGCGAACACAA
>NW_023242671.1:0-1474 GCF_002007445.2 Ailuropoda melanoleuca
TCCATGCTACCCAGAGCAATCTACACTTTCAATGCCATCCCAATAAAAATACCAATGACATTTTTCAAAGAGCTGGAACAAATAGCCCTTAAATTTGTGTGGAAACAGAAAAGGGCCCGAATCACCAAGGAATTGTTGAAAAGGAAAAATATAACCTATTTGTTTATTTACTTGTTTATTACATTTCTACTCTTCCTTTTAGAACATTGTGGTCCAATGGAAGTTTCTGTGATGATTAGAGATGTTTTACTACTGGCTGTCCAATACAGTAGCCATGAGCCACATGTGATTAGGAAACACCTGAAGTGTGGTTATGGTGAGTTAGAAAATTAAACTTTTACTTTTATTTAATTTTTATTACTGTAAATTTGAATAGCTTCCTGTAACTTTTTTTTAAAGATTATTTATTTATTTTAGAGGTGGGGGAGGGGCAGAGGGAGAAGGAGAGAGTCTTAAGCAGACTCCATGTTGAATGGAGCCCAACATGGGGCTCCATCCATGACTGAGATCATAACCTGAGCTGAAACCAAGAGTCAGACACTTAACTGACTGCACCACCAGGCACCCTGCCTTTTGTGACTATTATCTACCATACTGAACAGCACAACTCCAGAATGTAATCAAGTAAGGACTTTTGCAACTTCTTCACTACTATATATCCTTAATGCTTAGAACAGAATTTGGCTGAACAAATGAATGAGCAAACGAATGAATATGGCAGGCAGTGATGGCAGTAGATAAGAGGACCTAATGCCCATTGGAGGCTATAATGCAGGGATGACTTGGGGAACATGGAAAATGGACTTCCTACCTACTCCCCATATCAAGCTCCAGTTTGGCGGGATGTACTGAGTAGGGCAAGATTCCTTATCTGGATCACAGTGCATTTATTTTTCACCCTTATCCCAACCAGTGAACAAATGGGCCAGGCCTAATAAGGTGTTCTCTGGCCTGTCTTTGTGGAATATCAATGAAGAAAAGGACCCTATAACACTGAGATTTTCTTAGCCGCAATTTTTAGGGGCACCTGGGACAGAGTTCAGATGCTGCAGAATGACTGCCCTATAACAACAGAAAGAGCCCACACTTGGGAACTGTTCTTCCTACCGACCCTGTGGGGCTGGGAAGATCAGTGGGGAGACACCCCTGCACCCAAGCATCAGGCAGTGCTCAGAGACCCTAGGGACCAGTCACAGGCATACATACCAACAACAACCAGTCCCAGCCCCTAGTGCCTGCATGACCCAACCCCAGGACCAGTGGTAGCTAATATTATACACTTATTGCACTATCCAAACTGGTTCACTTGTGACAGTCCTGGTTATACCTGCTGTCCCAACACATAGCCTGTGTCCTTTCACTCTCAAAAGTGTCCTGATAAGTTATGGAAGATGATAAAGTATATGGTCATCTCACATCTTAATGAGCTCTTACTCTGTGTCAGGCATTGTTTTAAGCATTTCACTTTTTTTTT
>NW_023242672.1:0-1474 GCF_002007445.2 Ailuropoda melanoleuca
AAAAAAAAAGGTTAAGTATCTCTTTGGTAGTGTGGATTTGTCTTTTGAAATTTTTTTTTCAGATTTTATTCATTTGTGAGAGAGAGGGAGGGGAGGGGAGGAAACAGATGGAGAGGGACAAGCAGACTCCACGTTGAGCGCAGAGCCTGATGCACCGTTCAATCTCACGACCCTGAAATCATGACCTGAGCTGAAACCAAGAGTCAGACAGACGCTTAACCGACTGAGTCACCGGGGGGCCCTGACACGTGATTCATCTTTAAGCCTCCTGTGGCATTTCACAGCTCTTCAGGCAGGAGGTGGGAAGTGCTACAACCCCCTAGGTAGCACCTTAAATGGAAAAAATAATGTGGATGCATCAGCATGTGATCATTTCCATGATTAATTTCAATTTTTTAGTATAAGAATCAGCTACTATATATATATGTATGTAAATTATTTTCAGTAGGGGTGCCTGTGTGGCTTAGTCGGTTAAGGGTCCCACTCTTGATTTTGGCTCAGGTCATGATCTCAGGGTCGTGAGATCCAGCCCTGCATGGAGCCTACTTACCGTTCTCTCTGTCCCTCTCCTTCTGCCCCTACCCCACAAAAATTTTTCTGCAATTAAAATGTAGATGGTTTCAGTCCCAAATTCTCCAGTAACATCTGGATGACTGAAGATGTTTTTTTTTAATGGCAAAAATGGTCATAGTATTTTTAAAAATAAATTCATGTAGAAGCAGCTCTGAACATGACAGTCCATGATACTTAACCCCATAATCCTAGTATGGTGAAATTTCCTCAACTAGAGTTCCCTCTGGATTTTAACTATCCTCCTCAAAAAACCCCCAGACATATATAATGTAAGTTGAAATTCTATATATATTCATTATACATATGTACACTGTAGTTCAGTATACACATCTATGGAACATAATATTCAGTAAAAGGTATTCTATCAAAGGGGGAAATAAACATAATTTAACATAAGAAAATTTTAACATAGTATCATAGTACAAAGACTAAGGGCTCGGACTCTGCTGCCAGAGTACTGGATTTAAAACTCAGGTGCCCCACTCAGTAGCTTTGTGACCTTGGGCAAGTTACTGCACCTCTCTGTGTCAGAGACTGCTCATCTGTAAAATGGCATTAATAACAATAGCACTTGCTTCTTAGAATCATTATGAAGTTAAGATTTGTAAAACCATTAGAAGAGTACCTGCACACCCTAACCTACACTGTACGTTACTGTTAAATAAATAAGACAAGTAAGTACCACTTTGATGTTCAAAGAAAATACAAAAGTGAATCCTGTAAGGAAGACATGGTATATATCTACAATGGAATACTACTCAGCCAAAAAAAGGATGAAATTTTGCCATTCACAAGGACGTCGATAGAACTAGAGGGTATTATGCTAAGCGAAAAGAGTCAGTCAGAAAAAGACAAATACCGCATGATTTCAGTCATATGTGGAATTCAAGAAACAAAACAG
>NW_023242674.1:0-1475 GCF_002007445.2 Ailuropoda melanoleuca
AAAAAAAAAAAAAAAAGTATAATTCTAATGAAGCTAACACTCTGGGGGGGGGGAAAAACACTTTGTTTTCATAATAATTCATATTTCACCAGGCTTCAAGAAATATTGCTTTTATATTTCTATTTAGTTAAAAACTTTCATGTTCTCTGGATCACCAAGTAACTGAGCTAAATAACAGTGGGATACAGGGGGAAATGATTGAATTTTACATTTCTCCTTTTAAGCAAAATTTCTATGATAATAAATAAGACAATGTTAATAAGCTAACCCATGTTTAAGATTTTCCTATGACATTGTTTAATAAAAGCACCTTTAGGAAGCTATTCTTCAAAAACAACGAGGCCACTTTACTTGACGTACAACAGATCATCAGTTTCTTCCTGACAATTTTATGGAGCCAGCACATACTGCTATAATTTACTAGACTTTAAAATAAAAGTTTTTAATGCTCTTGTATGAATTTAAGAATGTCAAGCAAGAGGAATAAGAAAAATGATGGTAGTAATCTACAGCCTTGCTGATACTTCTGTAATATATAATACAGTTGGGGGGGGAAACTTTAAAAAAAAAAAAACCACCACCCTCAAATTCGGAAAGTTTCTATCAACTATATTTACAAGTAAAAAGATAAGTAATTCTTTTCACCTTTCAATTTATTTTTATCTTTTAGTTTAAATTTGAGCTGGTTAGCCACTCTGGAAAACCTGCCACTTAAACTAAAAAAACAAGGCACTTGTGGTTGTTTGCTGAGTTAAAGTATGCAAACTACAACATTCAAATAAAACATTTTTCCAAAATTGAGAGAGTCAACACACTTATTATGAGGTAGAGGCCCCCTTTGCCAATCATCAGCTTTGATTATGCCATAAATTCAACTATTTCTCTGGGGTTATCATGGACTCTATTGCATAAAATAATGGTCTTTTTGTCAAATGAATTTAAGCTTGAGATCACAATACACAGTGAGAGCAACATACTTTGCCTTATCATTGCCAGAAATAATTTGATAATGAAGGTCCCTGAAGACAGATGAATAATACTGTGTTTTCATTGGCAATCAATGCTGGGTCCCCACATGTGAATTTCAATCTCCCTCTGGTGGCAAAGAGAAAAAGGGAGCCAACAGGTACAATACTTCACACCAATGTACAAATTAAAGGACACAAAAAGCCAATAATACCAGTTTGAGAATAAATTCACACTCCCATAGACTTTCCTGACTTAAAGATTTGTTTCTTTTTATAAATTAACATGGAGCAACAACACTCAAAATGTGGCAAGAATATTTAAATCTCGCTAGTATTCTAACTTCTTAACAGCGGAAAGTATAAAATACGGTACAACTACTGTGCTTTACGTGTTGTGATGAGCCCTGGGTGTTATACGCAACTAATGAATCATTGAACACATCAGAAACTAATGATGTGCTATACGGTGGCTAACTGAACAAAATAAAAAAAAAGAAGAAAAAAAAA
>NW_023242675.1:0-1475 GCF_002007445.2 Ailuropoda melanoleuca
AAAAAAAACAGTAAAATGGTGATTACCAGGGGATGTGGTTGGGGGGATAAGACTGATATTGTTTAAGGTTACAAACTTGCAATGACTAGTAAATAAGACATATAGATCTAATGCACAGTGTATTGAATATAGACAACAATATTTTACTATAGTCATGTAAAATATGATATAGGTGCTAAATATCACAACAGTCATTTTATATACAATATATAAATGTTTCATGTTAACATGTTGTACACCATAAATTTACATGTTATATGTCAAATATAATCAGAACAAAACTTTTTTAAAAAAGAATTTTAAAAAGTAGCCCATCCTCTAACTGTGACAACTGATCAAAAGATTTTTTCTTATTCAGATCTTAATGGCTATATATGCATTATATGAGATGCAAAGGTGAACAAAACATTTATTCTCTGCCCTTAAGAAGCTAATGGTCTACAGCACGAAAGTAGCAATCTGAAAAGCAACTGGACCATACCTAAGATTCATTAGCTAATCTCAAAGTGTCTGTCAGAAGCCTAGGGGTCAGCTGGGACTTTCTCTGGGAATGGAGAGGATGGTAGGTACTATTCCTGCTCTCTCACCTCATCTTGCCAGTGCTGGAACTCACAGGTTCTATTTATGTACTCCCCTCACTTTGGTGGAACCAGCCAACTTGCCCCATACCCGTGCTATCCTGTGGCCCTGCTCTCCTGCAGCCCTACTGCAGCCCATATGCTTAACCTTCCCCTCTACATTCCCACAGCCCCGCTGCAGCCAGAAAGCTTCTCACTCACATTTCCTCCCGCAATCCCACTTCAGTTGGTGGCACTGCCCTACTCCTGTGCTTGCCTGTGGTTCTGTCGAAGTCAGAGGGCTTGCCTTGGATCCGGGTTACCAATGGATGCAATGAAACCAGTGGGCTTGCCCCAGACCCAGGCTCCCCATGGTCTTGTTAAAGCCAGTGGCCATGTGAAGTCCACACAGGGGATGTCCCTTGATTACCTGGCTCTGGTGATGTGGTAAGCCTATGTTTCTGGACCCCCACAGAACTGAAACAATCAAAGAGACAATACATGGCGGGCTACTATCTCCAGGGCATGACAAGGAGAGCAGACTAAAATGCACCCCATCTTCCTGTGAAAAAGGCCTTTCCACTTGCCCTGGAGCTTCAGCCTGAGAGGGAGGCATCAGGCTTCCCACACATCTAGAGGCTATGGAGGATCTCTCAGAGGCTATAAGCTGGTGGTGGGGACCATCATTGCAGTCTCCCCTGGCCTCACGACAATTTGATAAGACATCCCAAAAAGGAGCTTATACACTTATATGGAGCCCCATTTTTGCAATTGTTGCTCAGGGGATACCCCAAGATCTCCTGGTCTGAAGACCAGCTGGGATTATGATTGTGGCCCCACAGGACTATATATATTTGCATAGCTTAAAAGATGCTGCCTGAAAGTCTGGCTTCCAATCAGCCTGAATCTAGGAGCTAA
>NW_023242676.1:0-1475 GCF_002007445.2 Ailuropoda melanoleuca
GGGATTTTTTTTTTTTTTTTTTTTTTTTTTTACCACTGTATCACCAGTTCTTAGCTCAATGCCTGGCACAGAATCATTCCTCAACAAATAATTATTCTATAAGTGAAGTAATTATGTAATATTTGAAATTATTTTTAATTAAATAAACATGAAAATAAGAAAGACATTTCTAGTTATCCCTTCAGTTGTTTCTTGTTCCAATCTCATTCCAAAGAATTTGCATCTGGAGCACTGCACAGGGAGAAGATATTTACCTAACATTAAAATAATTCTGTTTTTAAGTTTCTCAGGGAATATTGCTAAAATGCCAAGAAGCAAAGAATTCAAATATCACCCAACATGATGATATTGGAAATCTGAAAATGAGCAGTGGAACAAGAGGAAATATAAGTAATAAAGACACAAACCACTGTGGTTCAAAACCTACAGACCATACAGGTATCTCTCAAGACTTTGGCCTATAATGGTTTTAATTGTTTTGGCTTTCTACGTTTGAAAAATCCTGTTTAATAGCTACGCAGATTACATTAACAAATAAAAATTTGGTATCAATCTACTTTTCATTCAAAACTTCATACATATATATAGTTTATTACTCTTTTTGCAGTGGGAAGCTAGTATCAGTGAAAAGAACATAAAAATAGAGGCTATTTCCTTAAGGAATTTAAAACCAAATTGAAACACATAAATATGGAAAGTTAATTGTGATTATAAGGCAGTATGTAAATAACTATTTTTTGTCTCTTATTTATTCTGGTTTGAAATACAAAATGAATAAAAGTAATTATACATAATGAATGATTCATTGTGATTTTATGCTTATAACTTCCAATTATACAAAATTTTGGAAAACTGTCCCTTCTACTTCCAATTTTGTTTTAGTTTAACTTTAAAGTGCTTAATTTTTTGGGCCTTCAACATTTGTTTTATAGTATATGTGAGAAATGTGCAGATTAATTTATTTTATAACTATTTATCAAAGGATTTTCTCTAAGGACACCTGGATGGCTCAGTTGGTTAGGCATCAGACTTTTTCTTTCAGTTCAGGTCATGATCTTGAGGTCCTGGGATCAAGCCCCAAGTAGGGTTCTGTACTCAGTGGGGGGTCTGCTGGAGTTTCTCTCTCTCCATCTCTCTTTGCTCCTCCCCCCCACTCTAAATAAATAAATAAATAAACAAACAAATAAATAAATGATTTTCTCTAATCCACTAGTTTGTGGTGTTCTCTTTATCGCATATCAAAATGTCATTATATATTGTGGTTTCCTTACTGATACTTTTTTTTTGGATTGTCTATCCATTTTACATGTACAAGTCCCAAGCTAATTGAAATACTGTAATTTTAACAGATATTTTATTTATTTATTTATTAAATTTTTAAAAAAGATTTTATTTATTTGACAAAAATAGAGACAGCCAGCGAGAGAGGGAACACAAGCAGGGGGAGTGGGAGAGGAAGAAGCAGGCTCATAGCA
>NW_023242677.1:0-1475 GCF_002007445.2 Ailuropoda melanoleuca
GACATATTGAAGAGGTCTTGAAGGATGTGTGTTTTTGAATCCTGAACAAAGACATTGCTTTCAGAGGCAGCATGGTAGAGTACAAAAAGCCCTAGATTTAAGTCAAAAGAGCTGGTGTCAGGATTGCTACAGATTAACTGTGCAGTTATTACAGTTGACAGGAAACCAACCCAAACTGGAGTAAGCAAAAAGGAAATTTGTGTTGGCTGATGTGACCAAACAGCAGGAGTAGGAATGGCAGCAAAGGACCCAGTGAAATGAGCAGGAACTCTTTTTTCTTCCCCCCTCCACTTCTTCAGGGTTAGCTTCCTCACCTGGTCACAAGTTAGCTGCTAGCATGTGGGAGGGCTGTACCTTCCTTCAGGAGAATGGAGCAAGCATCTTTGTCCCATTATTCCCAGTCCAAATCTTAGTACACTTAATAGATTGTAATGCCATTTCAGACCCACTGTGGCCAGGGAAATGTCCTATATTTATTGGCTCAGCTCTAAGTCACATGCTTCATAAGTTTAAGACTGTGCTCATTTTCACTTGGAAGCATATAAACTAAGCCTGGGGAAAGGTGGGATTATTGCTCAGAGTGATATTGCCACAAAAAAGAAGTGGATGCTGGACAGAAACAAAACACAACCAAACCTAGAAGACCACGTCAGTGAGTGACTGTATATGGCTATAAACTCTCTGTGCTTGTTTCCTTACCTATGAAATGTAAGAACAGTTGTTCTATATACATTACAAAATTATTCTGAGCAATAAATAAAGCAATATAGTTGGAAAGACTCTATAATCTATGTAATCTATGCTATATAAAGATACATATACTTAAAATTTATATAACCATTTGTATCACTGTCTTTCATTCTACTTACACAGATCTCTTTGCTCTCATTAAAATGACTAAGGATAGACCTGCTTCTAGTGAAGCATTCTTTCATAAATATGGCATTTTATGATCCAAGGAATATAGAGAATAACCATTTTCACATGTGATTTCCCCCATTAAGAATGAAGCACTTAGTTAAGGCATACTGTCTAAAGTTGATAAATCAAGAAATAGAGATTGAAGTGTATTACTTAAAGTTATAAAGGCACTCACAACCAAAATTTATATTACTCATGGGAGTTAGTTGGAAGAGGGGAGAGGGAAAGGAAAGGATCAGTTAACTAAAATGTCAAATCTCCCATAATAATAAATCAATGTATACTATGTGGAGTTGATAAATCAAGAAATGGAGGTCTATGCATATTCTTTAGAGTCATAGGACAAACATAAATGGTTAAAGGAGATACTTTTGCTTTGTAGAACTCTGATTTATACAAAGGGGAAAATGTAATTTAACTCTTTATTTTGTATCTTTTTATACTGTTTGAATGTTTGCATTTGTTTGAATTATATTTATTTAACATATTCTTTAGGTGATCAAGATATCAAAAGCAAAAACTAGAGGGTGGCGCAGTCGTTAAGCGTCTGCCTT
>NW_023242678.1:0-1475 GCF_002007445.2 Ailuropoda melanoleuca
TATATATATATATATATATATGTGTGTGTATATATATATATATATATCATCTTCTCCTATCTTGAATGAAACTTGGCACCAGATGAAGAACAAAAAGAAAAAGTCCTTGAAAATTCTCAGCCAAAATTCAGCTTTTGTATGGGTCCCCAGGCTAAATCCATTCTTTCTGGATATTCCAAAAAACCTCAAGCCAAGAATTTGAATACAAGTATCTCACAACTGAGCAGTTTTGTGAACACAGACTATAAAACAATTGTGTTTAGTGTATCTAAGGAATTTTTTTGTCTTGAAAATATGAGCAACAAGCAAAAAAAAAAGGAAGTGATATTTAAAATAAATAAAACATCAATAAAAAATTCAATAATTGAAATCTAAAACTTAATGGATGGGTATAATACCATATTTGACATAACTGGAGAGATAGACATTGAATTGGGAGAGATGGATAAGGCACGAACACTTAAATCATGTTTAATTACTTGCTTACTGTTCTGAACACTTTAAAAATATCAACTCCTTTAATCCTCAAAACAATCCTGTAAGGTAGGCACCATTAATTTCCCCATTTTCAGGTAAGAAATAAATGAGGTATAGATTAAATCAATTGCCTGACATCACAAAACCAGTATTTGGAGAAGCCACCTTTCAAATGGAGGCAAAAGATTCCAGAAAAATCATTTAACCTATCCTCAAAAGTATTATCTTGAATTTTTAGATTAATTGATAATAATTAGTCTGTTCATCTGTTCTTATATTTCAAATCATATTCTAAAACAATAGTGCAGGTATAATTATTAATTGTTTTATACTCATCATTATCAATTAGGTTATTTTTCTAGATAAAGACTTAAATGGCATCAGAGAGATCTCTGATCAGTTAGGCTAAAAGGCTATAACCCATACATCATCTTTTTCAGGTGATCAATGTGCATCTATTATATATGTTAAATTTATTCATACAAAGATGTGAAATGGCTTCCAGTAAATAAAATCAATAATATTAGCATATCAATAAAAAATGTCAAGACCAAGGAAATCTAAATTAGAATGAAAGGCCACATCTCAACAGAGTAGTAAAAGCTTCTAGGCATCTTGGAGGGGTTACTTTGAGCAGAGCCATGGAGGATACACAGCCAATAAGCAGACACATTATCAGAATAAATGAGTGCACAACCTCATCTTTTTTTTTTTTTTTTACTTTAATCTCAGTATAGATAACATACAGTGTTATATTAGTTTCGGGTGTATAATACACTAATTTGATGATTCTAAGTGCTCATCATGATAATAGTACTCTTAATTCCCTTCACCTATTTCCCCCGTGACCCCACCCAGCTCCCCTCTGGTTACCATTAGTTTGTTCTCTATGGTTAAGAGTCTGTTTCTTGGTTTGTCTCTTTTTTTCTTTGTTCATCTGTTTTGTTTCTTAAATTCCACATATGAGTGAAATCATATGGTATTTGTCTTTCTCTGAC
>NW_023242679.1:0-1475 GCF_002007445.2 Ailuropoda melanoleuca
ACAAGCAGGGGGAGTGGGAGAGGAAGAAGCAGGCTCACAGCAGAGGAGCCTGCTGTGGGGCTCGATCCCATCACGCCGGGATCACGCCCTGAGCCGAAGGCAGACGCCCAACTGCTGTGCCACCCAGGCGCCCCTCATTTCTTTTTAATGACTGGTATTGGTGCTTGCTGTCCCCAC
Source organism: Ailuropoda melanoleuca (assembly GCF_002007445.2). Taxonomy (NCBI): domain Eukaryota; kingdom Metazoa; phylum Chordata; class Mammalia; order Carnivora; family Ursidae; genus Ailuropoda; species Ailuropoda melanoleuca. Next base: position 178 of record NW_023242679.1, read on the forward strand.
ATCATCAGGTTGGAGCAGTATATTCAGGTTGATGGCAACAAAGCTGAGGAGCCTGGATCTCTGATGATTGTGGGAGCTGTTATATCCACATTTAACTTTTTGTTTTTTTTAATGGTACAAATGGCCTTTGTTGTTTGAATGGGAAGTGAAAGAGAGGAGGGGATTTGACAGCTCCAGCTCCTGGGACAGCAACAGATTACATCAATGTCCTTCAAAAGGACCCTTAACTGTTTTAGGGCAGACATAAAGTCACTAAGGGGCATTTTCTGTCATTTACAGCTGAGCCCAAGTCAAGTTGATACTTAAAAATTACCATTACTGGGCACCTGGGTGGCTCAGTCTTTTGGGCGTTTGCCTTTGGCTCAGATCATAATCTCAGGGTCCTGGGATTGAGTCCCACGTCAGGCTCCCTGCTCGGTGGGGAGCCTGCTTCTCCCTCTGCCTTCTGCTCCCCTGCTTGTGCTCTCCCTTTCTCTCTCTCTGTCAAATAAATAATAAAATAAAACAAATTACCATCATTTTTTTAATATTGTCAGAGAAATAAGGTTTTTATTTATTTATTTATTTATTTATTTATTTATTTATTTTTAAGTTTTTCTTTATTTATTTGAGAGAGAGAAAGAGAGTGTGTGAGAGAGAGCACAAGCAGAGGGAGTTGCAGAAGGAGAGGGAGAAGCAGGCTCCTCGCTGAGCAGGGAGCCCAATGCAGGGCTCCATCCCAGGACCCTGAGACCATGACCTGAGCCAAAGGCAGACAATTAACTGACTGAGCCACCCAGGTTCCCCAGAAATACAGTTTTTAGAAATGTGTAGTAAAGGGCAACTTGTTTTTTTAGTAGCTTTTAAAAATTAACAGCTCTCCTTCATTAGAATTCCTTTTATGTATGTACTGTGTTTTATAGACATTTTATTTTCTTCATGTGTTTTTCACAACATTCCTGTGCAATGTTGTATTATTGTCTCTGTTTACTGATGTTACTGAGGTTTAGAGAAGGAAGTAATATAACTCAGTAGTAGTGATGGAATTCATATTCTTTTTCAAGTCTGTCTGGCTTCAAATCACACACTTTTTTCACTAAGCCATGCCTTTTCTTTTATATTTTATTTCTGAGACAACTCTGGTTGGTAAATTAATCTCCTAGGAGGTACCCTGTGCTAGTGACTAAATTAATTGTTTCAGGTAACTTATTTCTTTTGCTTATTAGTGAAGAATGAGAAGTTAAAATAAACTTTCTGGGGGCGCCTGGGTGGCACAGCGGTTAAGCGTCTGCCTTCAGCTCAGGGCGTGATCCCGGCGT
>NW_023242680.1:0-3115 GCF_002007445.2 Ailuropoda melanoleuca
CACAACGCCGGGATCACGCCCTGAGCTGAAGGCAGACGCTTAACCGCTGTGCCACCCAGGCGCCCCTGTGGCTATTTATTTTTTACAAAATTTTGGGTAGTATCTGTTGACTTCCTGCTGTGAATTGACGGCATTACTTAAGCAAAACAACAATCCTGGTATTTCAATATTTATTTTGCTTAATATGTTATTCCATGAATTCTGAACATTGTTTTGAAAAAAAATCAAACTGGTAAAAGTGTTCAGATTTTAAAAAATTAAATTTATCAGTGAAAGTTAAATACTTTAAATAGAAAAAAAATTTATAACTATTATAGAATGCATCTCTGTTCACTATGTTTCTGTGACTTTGATTTTAGCTCTCTTTTCTCCTCTGCCTCCACTGATGTCCTTAGAGTTAATTTCGATGTGGCTAGAATTTTGGGGAGAGTCTCAGGAGCTTCAGCAATGTTGGGTTGTCCAGAGTGGAACTCTGCAGGTCTCCACCTCAAGGAAAACCCACTGCTTTATCCAGTAGCTCTAACTAGCAGCAATTTTGATTTCTATTTCAAATGGCCCAGGAGGGTTGGTGTTCTTGATCTAAATACTTTCATTCTCACTGGGGAGATTAGATTAGTTCTTTTCAGAGGGCTTCCTTCAGCATATTCATGTACAGCCTTTTTAGTAAAGGAAGGAGTCACGGGAGTTGCGGGAACTGAGTAGTCAAAAAGGACTGGAGTGGCTAAGACAGTGTTAGGGATGGTGGATGTGGAAAGTCAGGGAAGAGGGCAAGAGAAGTACTGCTCAGAAAGCTGAGAAGCATGAATAAAGCCACTGATCAATATATGAAATAATGTATCTTGGTGCTTGAAAATTGCAGAATATGGAAATCCAAACACAGGTTTTGTTATTACTACTATGAAGGTGATGAATTCATTTTCTTATAAATTTTTCTTCTACCAAATATGTACTTATCCCCTCATTCTCAACTTAGAATTTTATAGAGTCAGCATTCAGAATTTACATCATTATGACCATAAATATTATTCGTGGCTAAGCCACATTGTGTTCTATACATTTATTTTCTTGTACAACTTTTTGTCCCCTAGGGTTGATGTTTTCTATTGCTGTTTTTTTATTTCTATGTTTTCTATTGCTCCTTCAAGGACAGCAAGAGGCAGAGCCAGTCTGCTAGTAACACAGATTCTTATAAAGTATAATGTAGTCACAGGAGTAACATCCCAACATCTTTTGATGAGAAGCAGGTTACACGTCCTACCCAAATCCAAGGGGAGGAACGTACATACACAAAGGTGTAAATACCAGAAGACAGGGATGGGGGCCATCTTCATGTCTGCCACATAACGATCTCTTTGTTTTATTCTTTTCCTAGCATACATTCAGCCCCATAGTAGCCAGCAGAGTAAAGAACACTTCTACCCTGTTAAATACTTCAGTCCTCCTACTATCCCTTTTTGAGCCTTCTGAGCTCTTGCTCCAATTTGGACTGTTGCTTCTGGGCCTGCTGCACAACTGTTATCCTAGGATTTTCATTTACGATCATACATGGGATTCCCTTTACATAATTCCTGTTTTGGATTGTCTTTTTCCTGAACACTATGCCTTTTTCTCTTTTTCTACTGTATCTTAGAAATCTTGTTTGGGGGAAATTATCCTAGGAATTTTGACATTAACTCTTTGTCTCTACCTACTTTTATACATCTCTCTTGGTGTTATATTCCCTAAAGCTTGATGAGTTTTTGAGAGTTTTTTGCTTCTCAGATAGTGGAAATACAAATTTTGTATAGCAAAAGGTACTGAGCTGCATAGAAAAGGCAAAAAAAAAAAAGGTAGATGCATAAACATAGCTATTTTACATCTTGCATGACTAAACATGACAATTTTGACTTTCCTTTTGATGTGATATTTTGGCTAGGTAACAAATTATAGGTTGGAAATAATTTTGCCTTAGAATTTTGAAGGCATTGCTCTAGTGTTTTCAGTTATCCATATTACCACTGCCGAGCATGATTTTATTCTGAAGTCCGAGTCCTTGTATGGGACCTTGTTATCTCTATAAGCTTTTAATATTTTCTATTTTTTTAATTTTGAAATTTTATAACATTGTGCTTTATGCATCTTTTTTCATTGTTTATTTCTTAACTCAGAAACTTAGTTTTTGTCAGTTTTAAATAATTTCCTTGTATTGTTTCTTTAAAAATTCTTTTCATTTTGTTTTATCTGTTATCTCTTTGTGGAACTCCCATGAGAGGGAGGTTGGATCTCCTGAGTTGATCTTCTAATTTTCTTAAAATTTTTTTCTTATTTTCTATTTCTTTGTCTTTTTGCTTAATTATCCAGGAGATTATCTTGACTTTATCTTCCAGCTCTTCTATTAAATTTTAAAAATTTCTGCTATGATAGTGGTAATTTCTAGCAGCTCTTAATTTTTGTTGACCTCCTGTTTTTTTCTAATACCTTCCTAATAATATTTTCTTGATTCAATATTTTTATGATTTCTCTGATGTCATTAATTGCTTATATTTTTGAAGTTTATTTCTTCCTTAAACTTCCTTTTGTCTTTTGTTTGTTTTAGTTTGTTTTTCATGTTTTAGACTTTCTTTGAATACCTAATGATCCCAAGCAGATAGTTTTAGGAGTGAGGCACCAAATAGCTGTTTGAAAATTGTGTATATGGCTGAGACTTGTTATTAGCTAGCTGCAGTAGAGTTATTAGGTGAGATCTAGACTGTCATTGGGAGTCTAAATGTTAGTATCTATATGGCTTTTCTCTCGGGTTGATTATTTCTTAGAGCTAAAGCCTCCCTTTTCCTTTCTGGGGGTTTGTCAGCATATTAGGACCACAGGGGTCTCTTTGTTCAGAATGCAGGATGTCATTAGATCCTTTGCTTTGAGTATGGCCGTATGTTGGCCTATAATTTTGCCTGATGTCCCTAGGTCTATAGATCTGTTGTTCAGACTCTTTATAAGTTCACTTGATCTATTATTCCTCCTAAGTAAGAGAGAAGCAATTTCAGAAAGAAGGAGGGGAGCTAGTCTTGAACTTTTTTTTTTTTTTTAAGATTTTATTTAATTGACAGAGAAAGAGACAGCCAGAGAGAGAAGGAACACAAGC
>NW_023242681.1:0-1671 GCF_002007445.2 Ailuropoda melanoleuca
CTCCATCTCTTCCAGATTGCTTAATTTATTGGCACATAGCTGTTGATAAAAGTTTCTAATAATCCTTCCAATTTCATTGGTGTTGGTAGGGACCTCTCCTTTTTCATTCATAATTTTATTAATTTGGGTCCTTTCTCTATTCTTTTGGATAAGTCTTGCCAGCGNTCTATCAATTTTATGGATTCTCTCAAAGAACCAGCTTCTAGTCCTGTTGATCTGCTCTACTGTGGTTCTGGTCTCTAATTCATTGATTTCTGCTCTAATCTTGGTCAACTCCTTCCTTGTCAGTGGGTTAGGCCTGTCCCTCTGTTGCTGTTCCAGTTTCTTGAGGTGAGAATATAGAAACTGCATTTTAGATTTTTCTATTCTTTTGAGTGAGGCTTGGATGGCTATGTATTTCCCCCTTAGGACTGCCTTTGCAGTATCCCATAGGTTTTGGAGTGTTGTGTTTTCATTCTCATTGGTCTCCATAATTGTTTAACTTGATTTTTGATTTCCTGGTTTATCGAGTCATTCCTGAGAAGGATGGTTCTTAGTCTCCAAGTGTTTTAGTTTCTTCCAAATTTTTCCTTGTGGTGGAGTTCCAATTTCAGAGCGTTGTGGTCTGAGAATATGCAGGGGATAATTTCAGTCTTTTGGTATCGGTTGAGACCTGTTTTGTGTCCCAGAACATGATCTATTCTTGAGAATGTTCCATGGGCATTNCTTCCAGGTTTTTCCTTGTGGTTGAGTTCCAATTTCAGAGCGTTGTGGTCTGAGAATATGCATGGGATAATTTCAATCTTTTGGTATCGGTTGAGACCTGTTTTGTGTCCCAGAACATGGTCTATTCTTGAGAATGTTCCATGGGCATTAGAATAGAATGAGTATTCTTTGGTTCTGGGGTGTAGTGTTCTATATATATCTATGATGTCCAACTTGTCAAGTATGGCGTTCAAATCTCTTGTTTCTATGTTGGTTTTCTGCTCCAGTGCTCTGTCTATTGCTGATAGTGGAGTGTTGAGGTCCCCTACTATTAACGTATTTTTATCTATATGTCTCTTTATTCTGGTTAAGAGTTGGCTTGTGTATCTAGCTGCTCCCCTGTTGGGGGCATAGATATTTATAATTGTNGTAATATAATGCCCTTCTGTGTCTCTAACTATGGTCTTTAGTTTAAAATCCAATCTGTCTGATATAAGAATTGCTACCCCAGCTTTCTTTTGAGGTCCATTGGCNTAAGAATTGCTACCCCAGCTTTCTTTTGAGGTCCGTTGGCGTGAAAGATGGTATTCCATCCCTTTACTTTCAGTCTGAATGTATCTTTAGGTTCAAAATGAGTCTTTTGTAGACAGTAAATGGATGGGTCATGTCTTTTTATCCAATCTGCTACCCTGTGGCATTTTATGGGAGCATTTAGGCCATTTACATTGAGACTGCATACTGAGGGATATGATTTTAATGATGCCATGTTGCCAGTAAAGTTTTGTTTCTATCGATTGTGACTTTCTGTTCTATATCACTCTTGGGGCCTTTTTACTTTTATAGACCCACCTTAATATCTCCTGTAGGGCTCGTTTCGTGATTATGAAATTGGTCAATGACTGGTGATTCTGGAAGCTCTTTATTTCTCCATCCATTCTGAATGACAGCCTTGCTGGATAGAGGATCCTTGGCTGCATGTTTTTCTCT
>NW_023242682.1:0-1475 GCF_002007445.2 Ailuropoda melanoleuca
CTCTCGCTGGCTGTCTCTATCTCTGTTGAATAAATAAATAAAATCTTTAAAAAAAAAAAAAAGACTTACCCACTTAACAGTGCTCACTCAAAATCTGAACCACTAAAAGAAGGTTCTCTTTCCCTTCACTTTCTACCTTTTAAATTATGTCAGGGGTTCCTCGATGCCCTACAAAGCTTTTAAAGTAATGGAACACCAGAAATTTCAATCCAAATGGAAGCATATGCCAAGTGACAGCTCTCTTGCGTTTGTGGGGTTTTGGGTTTTTCAGTATTTGCTGTCTCTCTAGGATCTTGTAAACAAAATTTCTCTTTGGAATAATACAAATTAAAACTCTAGCATAAATTTCGACACCATCAGCATGTCTGTGAGGTGTTCTGTTCCTTCCCTTTCTTGGGAGTCTCTCATGTTATTTCTTGAGCAGCAATAGGAAACACTGATTACATGTTTACAAGGAGCTAAATACAATTAATTCCTTATTGTCAACCTGCCAGGTGCCCTGCATTTGTCTGCCAGCCATCTCTTGCTCTGGGCCTCATTCAAAGCTTCTGGACATGGGTTCCGTTAGTGATTAACATGCTTACAACATGGGCCCATTTATGAGGACTGATCCTATTAGTGAAAGTAGTATATATAAAATTCTTAAAACAGTACCTAGCATTTAATGAACACTGTGTAAATGTTTGCAATTATTGCTATGTATTTTAATAAGTGCCGGAATGAATCTTGCTTTCTTATTGGACCATATGAATTTTAGAATTACTCTGATAAATGCCATGAATTCTTGGGATTTGGGTTGGAATTACATTAAGTGTACATTAATTAAACTTTAATAATATTAAGTCTTCCTATCCATAAACAGGTTATATCTTTCTATTTATTAATGTCTTCTTTTATGTATTTCAATTGAAGTTTATATTTTTCTCCATAATGGTCTTGCACATTATGTTAGGCTTATTTCCAGAAAGTTTATAGTTTCTGTTGCTATCATGAGCAATATCTTCTTCCTATGACATGCTATAATTGGTGCTTGCTGGTGTGCAGGCTCTTGATTAGTTCTTATATTTCAGCCTTGAATCTAGTAACTTACTAATTTCTAATAGGTTGTCAATGGATTCTCTCAAGCTTTGTATAAAGATGACCAATTACAATTCTGCATTTTATATTTCAACGTTTTTTTCTACATCTTATTTTTGTTGTTGTCTTGTTGGCTAGTACTGCCAACATAATGTTGATAAATGGTGATAGTGGAGCTCCTGTGTTTCTCCAGAATTTAATGTGGCTATTTCTCCATAAGATATTTGGTAGAAGATTTATAGATACTATTGATTGATGAGAGTTAAATCTGATGACCTGTGGCATGTTGCCTTCCAACAAAATCATGGTCTGTTAGCAAGGAAGAAAGGGGGAAAACTATTGAATAGACAACATTTTTTTGCTGTCATTATAGCCAATCCAGTAATACAAAAAAAAAA
>NW_023242683.1:0-1475 GCF_002007445.2 Ailuropoda melanoleuca
TTTTTATAACACTTACCACTCTAATAATATTTTTACACTTAAGCCTTTTAATAAAGCTTTTCCATTTATTCACCTTGGCATGGCTTTTGTGAGATAGCTAATATTATGCTCCATTTCAAAAGCTATAAATAGAAATAGCCTAGCCTGGAAACCTGGATTTTACTACAGCTAAAGTTTACTACTACTAAATGATTTGCATACTGTTGGAATTGGAACAACAGAAGCATTCATGTGCTCTATTCCTTTCCCAGTATTATCTTCTAAGGAAAATGAAACTATTATGATAATGATTATAAATGAGAAACAATGTATAATTGAATCCATTTTACAAACTGCCTAATAATATATATCTACAAATATATATATTTTAAAGATTTATTTATTTATTTCAGAGAGAGAGAGCATGAGCAGGAGAAGGACAGACAATCTCAAGCCGACTCCACACTGAGCATGGAGCCTCTCCCGGGGCTCAATCTCACAACCCTGAGATCACCACCTGAGTTGAAACCAAGAGTCCAACACTTAACACACTGCAAGACCCAGGCTCCCCTAAAATATATTTTAAATAAGAAATATATCACCATACATCATTAAGTTATGGAGAACAAAATGCTGAACAGAAATCGCTGAAATCAAAGTTAGAAAAGAATGTCTAAATTTCCAAAGGAAGCATAAATAATACCATGGGCTAGAGATGTTATAGAGACAAAAGAGAGAAAGAGAAGAACTAGGATAAAACAAGGACCTGTTGTTTTCATAAGTGAGGGGGGGAAAAGTAACCAAACAGAAATGTGTACATCAAAAAAAAAAAGTTAAGGAATAGTGGAAGAGAAATGTACATGTCAAATATACGCGGTGAGTTAGAAAATTTAGTAGAAAAAAATGATGATCTGTTGTTACCATGAGGGAGGGAGAAAACAGCTGACTACAGAGAAACGTGTATATCAGAAAGAATTGATGATAAGTGAAAGAGAAATATCAAAAGCATGAGGCAAATTCAAAATTTAGTACCAAAAAAATCGATCCAGAAGGGCAAATGGGAACCAGAAAGAAGTAAAATGGAAACTTATGGGTGGCTTCACATGGTGTGGTGATTCCGCAGTAGATTCTAAGATGAATTCAATGCAGTGCCTTGAGCATTATCCAGACAGCAATAAAACAACTAATAAATATAGTAGCAAGGTTTAACATGCACAGAAAATGCATGTCATTCTAAACAGCTGTCACCACATAATGAAAGCTGAGCTATTTCAGATAAAAATCTAAAGAAAACTCTTTACAGAAATATAGGTTGAATGGTGTCAGACACAAGTTTCAGCGAATTTACACAATATTTTTGCACACCTACCTGTAGGAAAAAATGACATTTGTCAAATACATTCACAATAAAAAAGAAGTAAAATAACTATTCCTTTCTAGCAGTGCAACTGAGAATTTAACAGAGGTGCCAAAGATTAAATATATATATATATATA
>NW_023242684.1:0-1475 GCF_002007445.2 Ailuropoda melanoleuca
ACATAACATGTTTCCCCTGCCTTTGCTAGTACACATTGATGATTTCAGAAGCAATTTCAATATTCTCTAAGTAAAAGTGATAAAAGAATCTAATGAATTTCTCAAAAGCAGCCTGTTTCAAAGATGACTGTCATATCCTCAAATATTTATTTTTCGCAACTTTACAGGCAGGAATGAATCATTCCTCACTTAGCATTACTTATGGAAGGAAACATGTAGCATTTTCGAGATCTGCTTTTGACAATGTTTTCAAGCTCTTACATTTAAAGTAAAATATAAATTTGGCAATGAGCTGCAATGGCATTCATATTTTCCTCTATTTTGAGAAGTTGCATAAATGCAGGCATTCACACCATTTCTAAGAGAGCAAGGGTGTGTATCAGGGTCACTTCACAACAAATAGGTCCTTCCAGAAAAACTGAATAGATTTTCCACATTCACAAATACAATTTACTTTATCATTTGCTATCCTAGGTCAAATATAACATTGTCTCTATACCTAAGTAGGGGGACCATAAAAATCACTTTTTAAACCAAAGCAAAAGGAAGAAACTAATAATAATTACATCGAGACAACAAAGGTCAACAGGGACTTTGTGTACAAAGTGCAGTTAGGGGCATCTCAGCTATAATTGACAGGCTATAAGTTTCCAAAATAACTTCCAACAACAACCCCCAGCTGTCAGTAAAATACTCAAAAATAAGTATCTTCAGGATTCTGAAAAAATGTATTTTTTTCCTTACATATGAATTTCCAAATAAAATTGCAGACTTTCAAATATTTTCCTTATACATCATCTCACCATTTTTGCCTTGACAACCTTGATGTGTTGTGTTGATTTCCTTTCTCAACTTTCAAACTCATATCTCCACACAAATAGCAAGAGCCTCATGACGTGGGTTACTGCTGCTTTTTAATTTCCATAATGGATGTTGGTAAATATCAAGGAGATGGGAGGGAAAATCTGCACTTTAGGCCAAGGTAGGGGAGCTGTGCTGCTTGTGCAGTCTTTTCATTTTACCAGATGACTTGGGATTTGGAAAATTAAACATTTCAAAGATTAAAAGGACTTGGGAAATGATTTAATAATCATTACAATAATTTCCACAACCTACTTCACAGCAAGATGTAGGTCTCATTAAATTCAGCCACAGACGAGTGAGCCAGAAAGATGTGGTGAAGTCCCCAGAACAAAGGTGACTTGCTGAAGTTATAAGCAAACAGAATAAAAGCACTTTCATCGGTTCCAAGTGAGCAAAGACACTGAGATAAATTCCTTGCATTGAAATTGTGCCTAATTACTTAATGGATATGTTAGAGGGCAATGTTACCAATTTGTTGATATAAATGGTTTTCCCATTTCTTTGCTTGTTGAAGGCCTTTCTTTATTGGTCATGAGCTTTTCAAACTGCACCCAAGGCTCAAAGCAGTTGGAACTCAGCAGGAAATCACCATACTAAACAGAGTCCTAGGA
>NW_023242685.1:0-1475 GCF_002007445.2 Ailuropoda melanoleuca
GTGTGTGTGTGATTATGAATATTATGAAATTATCGGTAATTTTTTGATGGGATAATGATACCATGGTTATGCTTTTTAAAAATGTCCTTATATTTTAGAAATATGTAATTAAGCATTTAATTAAATTTCTATGTGCTTTACTTCTCATACTACTTTCCGCATTTTTTTAGATGCAATGAGAAAAACCCAGAGAAGTGATTTGCCAGGTTCACACCTGGGATACATGGCAGAGTTGGGTCTGAAGGCAGGGGGATGGAAGGAAATTGCTCTGCCTAGTTATAGCTTGGCACCATACCTTTACAGTCTCTGGTCAGTCTTTGGCATCTGCAACAAAACCTGAGCATCGAACCATGAGACGAATGTGACAGTCCTGGAATTTAAGCTGTGGCTTTAGCAGGACTCAGTTTAGGGGTTTTACTATGGAATTCCCTATGTACAAGTTTGAAAAATACCCAGAAACAGCTCGATGCCAGGAAAGGAAATGCCAAAAGCAGCCCGATTAAGACTGAAACTCCAGATGTCACCAAATTTCAAGACACGTGCAATTTCGTGGTGAGTAACAAGCAGTAGCAGGGCTGCTGACTCACAGGCTGGGAGCCAAGTGGCTTGGGTTGTTTTCTGCAAGAACATTTCATCAGCCAGTTGCCATCTTGGTATGGCCATGTTGGCTGGTCTCGGAGGTCAGGCTGTTTTGACAGGTTTTGATGACTGGTCCACACCAAGGGACATTTCTTCAGTCCACACCTGTGCAGAACTCTAGCCCATCTTGCTTTAAAATTCCTGGTTGATATTTGAGGACCTTACCTTCCTTCCAGTTAGCCTGTGGGGTTGGGACGTGGAACCGAAGAGGTGAAGGCTTGAGTCTGACCTCATGAACCCTTTACCTTCCTGATGGATGCAAGAGTGCATGAAGGAAATGCCATTCAATCATCGAGCCCTTATCAAACAGTCATCATGAGCACAGAAGCATTCCTAATGCTAACCGGTTGCCTCAACAATGAACAGTTTCTGACAATAGCAGAGAGAAGCTGTGGATGAGTCATTGTGAAACCAACCAGGTACTAAGAAGATAACCGAAAGATCTGAGCTGCTGTGTGGTCGGCCGGTGGCTCCATCTTCTGAGTGGAGGTCGCAGCCGGGAGGGACAAACTGTTGTCGGGAGTCAAATGTCTGGGCAAGTCGAGAGGATGAAGGGGTTGCCTCATGGGGTTATTTACTTGAAGCCTCTGAGAAAGAGCCATTCTGAGGGAAGACTGAATCAAGACCAAGGACCTTGGTCTGAGAACAGAGGTCAGTGTGTAAGGAACACATTTGCTGCTCAGCTCCCAAGCACAAGGCAGCTACAATAACACATGAGCAAAAAATTAGAGTTGCTACACCTCAAACCTTGGTGAGGCACTGAGAGCCCACAACTGCAGTATTTTGTAACCAGGGCAACAGGATGTAGACAAATGGGGACAGGTACTTTCCCAGCC
>NW_023242686.1:0-1475 GCF_002007445.2 Ailuropoda melanoleuca
CACCCTTCCATCCATCCATCCATCCATCCATCCATCCATCCATCCATCCACCCTTCCATCCATCCATCCATTCATCCATCCATCCATCCATCCTTCCAAGAGAGGAGCCACTGCTTATGTGCCAGATACTTCCTGCCTTCTGCAATTTCTCCATCACTCGGCCTCAAATCTGGCTAAACTCACTGTCTCCTCTTGCCAGGCCTGCACCCTTCCTGCTTCACAGTGTCAGAGAAAGCCACAGATCCCTAGTGACTAAGTTTGCAGCCTCCTCTGAAGGTTAGGGAGACCTCAGCAAAAGAATTTTCCATACTTGGTGACATTTTTGATGGTAGACTTTTAACCGTCTTTTATTTTCCTCTACAGTGATTTGTTTGTGTGGGTTTTCTGCCTCTTCTTAGATTAATTTTAGTTATTTCCATTTTGCTAGGAAACTATCCATAGTCCCCAGCCTGTAAAGTGAGTGGCACATGGTGGCTCACAGCTCTCTGCTCTCTTCTGGACCTGTGGCTGTCTCTCCTCATTTTCTAAGACCTTCATATGAGCAGCGGTGTGGGATTCAGTCCAAACTGCCTTTCCCCCTTCAGCTGTGCACATGTTACCTCAGTTCATCTTTGCAACAATCCCAAGCATGGAGAAAGGCTTCCCTAAATAAAATCAAAAATTAAAATACCCCCTAGGCAGGGGAAGTCAAAGATCAACAGATATGATGGCATTACATTTTAAAAGTCTCTAAGGAAAAGACGTTGTAAGCAAAGATAAAGGGAAATGACAGACTGGGGGCAATGTTCATGACATGTGTGACAGGTGAAGAGGATCGATACCTAAAGCAGGTGTCTACAGATCACATGCAAGGGCCAGGATGGCAAGTCCCAGGAGAACTCACATAGCTGATGAGGGTGCGGGTGACACGCGGCCTCTGCAGGAGTCTGCGGAGGCAAAGTAAGTTTGTTAAGTATTGAGTTTGAGTCTCAGATGGAAAAGTCACCCTCGGTGTCGAGGAGAGCTGGGGCGTTGTTGGTGGGGATCCTGTTGGTGAAGCCTGTTCGGAGGGCAGTTTGGCTCTGTCAGGTTTTATAATGTTTATACCCTTCGGATCAGCAATTCTTCTCTTAGAAAACTACTTAAAAGATTTTTCACCGATATGAAATAGACGTATGTGCAAAGCTGTCCTTGACGGCATCTTGTTACCATGGGAAAGTCCTTGGGACCGGCCTGCATGTTCGGGCTGGGGCTCTGGAGTCCAGATGAGTGGCCTCTGCCTGGCCTCACACCAGTTAGAGCCTTTTCTCCCTGTGAAGTCCCGTCCGTTGTGGGTGATGCTTTGGCAGCTACAAGAAAAAGGTGACAGTTCCAAATTGCCACCAAAGCTCCGAATGCGTATTCTCATTGTGTCGTTTGATCACGAGCCCGAACCGAGGGTGCTGACCCCGTTGACCCCTCTTGTGCAGGTGCTATTCTCATTGTGTCGTTAGATC
>NW_023242687.1:0-1475 GCF_002007445.2 Ailuropoda melanoleuca
GGGAGGAACGCAGAGGCAGGGGTGTTCCTCCTCCCTTCCTCTTTGGGTGAATCTCTGCAGCAACTGCTTCTCCTCCTTGGCATCAGCCTCCTGCAGGCACATCCACCATGGCCTGGTTTCAGTAAATAAGGCCAGCACCCTGGCCCCAGGAATACCCCTCCGTCCTTTAGCCAAGGATGCCAGCAGTTTCCTGCTGAGGCTGACCTCTGGGCTGCCTCATCCCCTCCTGCTTGGTTTCTCCCATCTTGCATCTTCCTCATAGCCATTATCCGGTATTGGATTCTCTCTGTTTTAAATCCCTGGAGAAGTTCTATTTTCTGGTTGGACCCTGACAACTGTGGTGAGTGAAATGTGCTTGCCCAGTGGGATCTATTTTCTCAGTGAACAATTAGGCAAGATACCAAGTGAAAGGAGGGGAGTAGAGGTTACCACGGAGAAGACTGGTTATAGACGTTGGGGTTTCTTAGCCCAGTGTCTACAATAGGTGCTCAATAAATGTGGCCATGACAGGAGGATTGTCCCCTTTCTGTTTACAGAGAACATAATGAGAAACATGCCCTTGACTGGAATAGAAAGGTAGAAAATCTAATACTTTCTGCTGACAGTTGGCAGCTTCTTCCAGTGCCCTGGAGCCCGGGTCCACCTGTTGGGAAGAGCTGGCCCAGCCTCCAGCACCCAGGCTCTAACCACTGGGTGGCCTGGGAGGGCTGGACCCTCTCTGCACACAGAGTCCCCCTAATGAACGGATTTTTCCACCCCCACAATCTGGGGTGAGAGCTTCTCCTCCTTACCCTAAGAACAGAGGAAGAATGTTCCAATAATTTTTGCCACAGCTATTCAACCAACATCTTGTTTTCACATTCCTGCTGACAGCTTCGCAGCCCCACACCAAACTGTTGTTTATGTCCCACGGCCATCTTATTTTTATTCCCAGCAAAACCCAAGTCAGAGGCCAACCAGAACCAGTCCCACCCAGAGGCAAAAAGAGTCCAACACGGTCTGGTTCGTGCCACTGGGAAGGAGACTGGACAGTCACCGGGTGAGCTCCTAGCACAAGGAAGGGGGGACAAGACGTGAGGTTCGTGCACCTTTATAACCAAGTGCCCACGCAGTGCCTGGCACACTGGGACTGGAGGAGTGCAAACACAGTGCCGAGATGCAGGCTCCGAAATAAGTCTCCCTCTCTGCTCTGCTAATACCACCGCACCGCCTGAGCTATGACTGTGCAGGCCCCTTCCACGCACTGCCGCTAGTCCTCCGCACAGCCTTGTGAGGCGCGGCTATCAAGGCCGGTTTTCAGATGATGCAACTGAGGCTCAGAGAGCCGGAGGGATCGTGCGAGGGTGCACAGCTGGGCCGTGTCAGAACTGGGATCCAAGCTATATCCCTCAGGTTCCAAAATGTGCATGACAGTACCCGCTCCTTACCTGTGGTTTCACTTTCCGGGGCTTCGGTGACCGGGGGTCAACCCACGT
>NW_023242688.1:0-1475 GCF_002007445.2 Ailuropoda melanoleuca
TTTCTTTATGATCGTGTAATCACCCATCCACACCTCATTTTATAAGTGAGAAAGTTGAGGACTTGGGACAGAGGTAATCATGTAACTGGCTTATAATCAGAACCCAATCTAGGGCCCTGAACTCTTGACAACCAGGGCAAAGTATTTTCTAGTATTCATAGTTTGAGAAGCAGGATGCTCTCAAGATGAGTTGAATAGCAGAAAAGAAGAAAACTAGGAAAAGCCTACAAAGAGAAGGTCTGCGCAAGAGACATTTGCAGATTGAGTGCACTCCTAAGAAAGCAAAAGAATTTGATATGCATGTGAATAAAAGAGTATGTTAATGTTCAAATGTTAAAATTAAAAGAGCCCGTTAAATATAAAAGGGAGTGAGCACCGATGCCCTCCAAGGAGATGAACAAATGAATGATTGAATGAACCAAAGGTGATGTTATCTTGAGATTTCTTGTTCTGGAAAATCTAGCACTGAACTAGTCAGCTATATAAAAGAGAGGGAAGGCAGTGAAAGTCTGTGTGAGCCTCTCATATCCATGGGCTGGATTCTCTGGAGAACAGACGCATGTACCATTATGGGGGACAGCTGAGCTGGATGCAGAGCTTCTGGTCTGGCTGCTTAGGGCTTCTTTAATATGAAGGGGGGAAAAATCAATGGACTGAAAAGAAAATGGAAATTTTACTTTATGCTTGTTAAGAATTACTAAAGATTTGACTGTAGGAGAATAGCTCTGAATTCTCTGGGAGTGGCTGACCAATTGGAACATCTCAGGCCCTCTGGTTGACCATGAGCCTACTTAATCAAACAGCCACCTGGTCAGTCATCCTGTTAATGGGTCAGTTCAGTCCAAATGGTCAACTTTTAGGATATAATGAATATAGCCATTGTGTCTCCTCATCTATAGATTCTGAGCAATGCCAGCTTCCCTTATTGGATAAATAGTCCTTTGAGGTTATGATGTTGGGATGTACTGACTCATGCGATA
The DNA here is from genome assembly GCF_002007445.2 of Ailuropoda melanoleuca. Lineage (NCBI taxonomy): Eukaryota > Metazoa > Chordata > Mammalia > Carnivora > Ursidae > Ailuropoda > Ailuropoda melanoleuca. The sequence continues at coordinate 981 of NW_023242688.1, forward strand.
CATCTACAGAGTGACTTCTTTAGATGAAGTGGTAAAATTTGGCAGCAATCAAATGCTGAATAAGGAAGACCACTGGACTAGGTAGGTGCCAGATTACACAAATCATTGGAAAGTGTATTTTACAATAGTGTTTAAGATTGCAGGCTCCACATGTGGACTGCCTAGTTTAAATCATGCCACTGTCCTTTATCGGGTCTTTTGGACAAATTATTTAACCTTTTGCTGTGTCAGTTTTTTCATCTGTAAAATGTAAGAATAATAATTCTCTTCTCTTCAGAATATTGTGAAGATTAAATTAGGAAATATTTATGAAGGGCTTAGAAGCGGATGTAACAGAATATAAGTGTCCTATAAGAATTCATTATTATTAACCAAGTTAATAATAATTAATATTATTTAAATAGAGACAGCCCTGTTGACAGAAGGAAGTGATGGATGAACAGGGCATATGCTTTAAACACATATGTAGCAACATAACTGTGACATAAGATTATT
>NW_023242689.1:0-1475 GCF_002007445.2 Ailuropoda melanoleuca
TTAGGGAATAAATTCATTATGTGTTATGCACAAACTCTGAGGGACATTTCCTGTTTCCCTCTCTTCTCCACTACCTTCCCCTTCTCTGAGCCTCTAAAAATCAAGTAACCACTGATATATTCTCTTTACCTTCTCTCATCCCGCCGCTTTTATCCTCAAATGTGCCTGGAAACGGGAAAGAAGCTGAATGAGATGGATGCCTCCCCCACCCCCGTCACTGTTTCCAGCTGAAGATTTCTTAGCTCTGACTGTGATTTTGGTTCTTTTAAAAATGTAGCAATTACTAGTTTTAGGACCTTGGGGCTTAGATCATTTTGACGTGAATGCTTTTTCCATTTATACCAGAATTTTCCATTGACCTTTCCTAAGGTATACAAATAATTCCTTAGAATCCCTGTTTGCTGCTAAAAATAATACAAACATATTACATTTACAGTGTTCACGTACAATGGTAAATTAGGCCCCAGCTCAGTGAATTTTTCAGTTTGTAGCTAGCACCCAGAGGAGCTCCTGGTCAAAGGAATGACTCTGCGATACATAGTCCGGCCAGAGTCCTGTTTCAGCAAGTTTTTTTTTTCTGTTTATAATCTCTAGTCACAGCAGACTTCATCTTCCTTTGTGGTCTCTCCCAGGAAGCCATAGCTGAGGGCACCAGACACCTGGTAGGTGTTTGTGATGCTAGTTGTAACTTAATGCATCTTTGGAACAGGTCTTCAGTCCTCTGTGCTTGCTGTGCCCCGCGCGCTCCCCTCCCCAGCCCCCTGCTTCTGTTTACTTCACATCAGAGGCTGCTCCTCCTGTACCCAGGACTTGTCCAGGACTTTTTTTTTGCTGATCACCTAGCCTGGCAGGATTCCCCCTTCTTCCTATTGAAGAGGAGAGTATACTCATTCTAGTTATTCTTCTGGAACTTCTCAAGGGTACCAAGTAAGATTGTACACTGCATGTTTTAGGGACATGATTCACTTTTGTGGTCATCCTGGATTTGAATATTTATTACTATGATGTCCTGGCAGATGGCTGTGTCTTGAAGAAGGGCCAGCTTTTTCTAACATGCGCAGAGGCACCAAACGTGCTAAGTACAAGACTGGGTTTCCCGTAACACATTCTTTGTCATTTTGTTCATTTATAATAGAAAGGCAATACTTTGTACGTTGAGATTCTAAGAGAGATCCCAAACCTATTAGGAGTTAGCAGAAGCCGCCAGAGCCTTACAACCAGCAAACTTCCTCTCCCTGATTTAAGCATTCTTATATCCTTTAACTTTCCTCATATAGTGTGGTTTCCTATCCCTTCGATCATCTGGTTACCTGTCTATAAATGCCAAAGTTCATGAGAAATGCTTACCGGAAATATTTGATTCCATAATTTTAAGTTTTGCATGATTGGTTTACATGCAACATTGTTATGTAATTCATGCCCACTCAGTGCCCCTGTAGGCTAATATATATATATATATATATATATATATATAT
>NW_023242690.1:0-1475 GCF_002007445.2 Ailuropoda melanoleuca
TTTTTTTCTTTCATGCCTGTTAAAATGTAAGGATGTCAAGTTTAGGGACTGCTTTCTATTTCAAAATTCTTTTCCATCTCCAACAAGTTGAAAGCCCTCCTCCCATTCCAAGGCTCTTTGTAGATTAGGGAATATAAATAGGACCTTCAACTCACAGGGGTTTTATGCCTGGAACAGATGAGAAGTGACTGCTCTGTGGCAAGCCTCTCTAGGAGATTCCTTAGCAAACTCAAATGGATTTGAGGGAGAAAATTGTTGGTGAAAAGCTTTTAAATGAGTTCTGTTACTTTGAGGGGAGATCAGTCGTCCCAAGGATCATTCACTGTGAGAGGCAAAATGGAAACTCCCTTAATATTATAAATTGCTATATTGATATGTATAGCACAGGCAACATAGAGTTCTGGAATTTGAGTTATTTTTTTTTCTTCCCAATGAATACATTTAAGTATTAGTTATTTATTTCAACCAGAGGTATTTGAGGGAGCCATTCTATTTGGGTGGTGTTCTTAGCTTTGTGTAGTTTAGGTAAGAAGTCTGTGTGACTATGCCAGCATGATATTTTTTGTGATAAAAATGTGCATCATTCTGCTAAGCAAATGACAAAATCATTTACTGCAAACAAGCAAAAATTGTTGGAAGACTGAAATCACAAATGATGAAAGTTTTACTACCCAGAGATCTTCATTTCCATGACTTTCATTCTGTCCCTACAATTTAGAGAATGACTTGACAGTTTTCATAAATAATCACACTTCATATTCCCAACCTCCTTCTTCTTCTTCTTTTTTTTAAATCCTAAATAAACTTGAGCTGATAATGAGAAGAGTAAATCATTTCCAGTGATACTATTCATGTATTGTGGGCTAGTTCAATTAAGGGAGATAAATGAAAATTATATAAATTTGTTCATGTCCCATGACTTTCTCAATGGTAGGGTTCTTTGCTGAGATTCATTTACATGTGTGGCAAAATTTTTAATCATTTAGTGTTAAATGAGACAATGGAATTCCCTCAAATGCCACTCTCTTACAATGCATAAGCACAGTTCTGAGAAAACTCTAGCTGGGTTCTCTCTCTGAAGAACTATCCAACTATCTCTTGCTGTCCCATTGAAATATAACAAGAGCTACAAATACAAGCCTATGAAGTTGAAAGTGCCTGGAGGCCACACTGCGAAAAGGAAACAGATAGAAATTATTTTAATAAAAGAATCCATTTATCCCTATGTAAATTTTAGCATTTCATCATGTAATTAATATAAGGTTTATTAATGATACATTTTACATTATTTCAAATATGGTTGGTGTTTTATACTTACAGAACGTTTTAAGTCAGTTCTGCCATGTATGAAGTGCCCTATAGTTAAATGTGGCTGGGGTGTCTATTCTATTTGGAAAGAAAATTCTAGGGTACATTTTCTTATTGATATCCAAAATTATTATTTTTGGGAAACATCATAAGATATAGATTTTTTA
>NW_023242691.1:0-3184 GCF_002007445.2 Ailuropoda melanoleuca
CACTGGGAGCCTGCTTCTTCCTCTCCCACGCCCCCTGCTTGTGTTCCCTCTCTCGCTGGCTGTCTCTCTCTTTCTGTCAAATAAATACATAAAATCTTTTTTAAAAAATTCTAAATTTGTACCCTTCAGTTCAATTTATGATCAGTGTATCTGACTGTATTTTCACTCATTAAATTAATTTTACCTTTAAAAACAGACTTGATTCCTCTTCTAGCAGAATAACGAGTGGCAAGATTAGTCTCTTGCTGTAAACAGCTACAACACTGGATTAAATCCATCATGCACTATTTTTGAGGATTTGACCTCAGGCAGTACCAATCTTTGAAAAAAGGGAAACCTGCAAGGTGCACTCCAGGTTCACTGTGTCTTTCTGCCTGAAGCACGTTCACTAATAAAGAGCAGAGATGGTTCCTGAGCAGTGCCAGTGTCACTGAGCTGAACAGGTAGACGTCAGAGTTGAGACTGCTCAAGTAGCTAGAATTCGTTAGAGGAAGAGCTTTATGGAGGGGAGCTCCAGAAGTCAGCATGAGGGCCTCTATGAGGACATTGCTGCTCCTGTGCAGGGCAAGACTATGTTGCCTATCTGAGAACATTTGCTGCAGGGCTGATAGCTGAAGGGAGATACCAGAGGTCTTGCAGTGCCGGGCATGGTTGTGTTCATGACCAGGTGAAGTGGAGAGGGACCTTGGGAAACACCTCATCCATTTAGCTGGTACTCCAGAAAGGCCATATTTTAGGAATAACCACTAGAAAATAAAGAAAGGACCACATTCCAGGACTAAGGATAAAGCCAAGGTAGACCTTCTTTAACAAAGCATAAAACAAATCCTTTGTGATCAAGAAGACCTGCCAGTAGTTTAACTGCCAGCCAGATCAGGACTGGACACCCTTTAAAGGAAGGTAGTATAATGCAAATAATTCAGTCCAAACTCTTGAGTGAGGAAAGTAGCTGTGGGAGGAGGGGTCAGTGCTTGAAAAAAGAAGTGGCCTTGTGTGAAATATCAGTCGAGAGGAAGAAGATAATTGAAGGGTGCAGCACAACAGAGGTTGGAACCCTCATGAGGAAGGTGACTGATTTGGAAGTGGCCCACATCAGCCATCCTGCACTGATGGAGATTTAAGATCTTGTCACATAGTTGATGAAATTTGAATGGGGCTTCTAGGTGAGAGACATATTTCAGTTCTTGCAGCTTTTTGTACATTTAATTTTTTTCAAATGAAAAAAACTAACATTAAAACAATATGAAACCACAGCTTTTTTGATAATATTAGATCTGATGCAACACAATGGGATAAATTATTCCAACTCTCAAGTTGTCTTCCCCCCCCATACCATCATGTTATAAAATAGCTGTGTGCCTTTGTTCTGGATGAGCATGAATTTTAATATTTAGGTCTTAGAAATATATCAGTGTTGTACAGGGGTGAGAATTTGACACGCACAGATACAAATATTGGTTCTAAATAATGGGTTACTAAATCCAATAATTAATTCAGGCCTAGAACTTGGAAGCCAAAAAAACTTGAAATCAAGGTGAAGGCACATTTAATGACCAACAATATGGGAAATGCACATGTATTCAAATTCATAGCAGATTGATACCCAGGTGCTTATTGATGCACTGTAAACAAAGCTGGCAAATAACAGGGAGGTTTTTCTTAGAGATTTCTAAGCCCTGGGGAGGTGTTCCCAAACTTGACTTAAGTCACTGGCAGGAAGCTCTTGAAAACTACTTGCCGCTGCTCCAAGGTCCGTTTTAGGTTATTGGGACTTATCCAGGATAATCTCCTGAAGTGACCTATGAGATACATGGGGCCCTATAGTGCCTTTTCTGAGCATTCGTGCAGCTTTCTTCTTTACAAAAAATCTTGTGCCACTTGACGATGTGGAGACAATGATGATGGCTGTGGTGGTGTGTATGTGTGTGGGAAGGGACTTTGAAGGATGTGGGAAACAGTGTAATGTGATTAGAATCACTGAGGAATGATTTGCCTTTACTGGAACCTAGCAGATAGAAATTGGGTATCAAGTCTTCCCTTGTTGACTTCTCCATCTCTTTATGTGCTGAAACCCTGTGCACTGTTCAAAAAATCATGTGAAGACTGCCACTAATACTTTTTAAGGGGCAAAAACTGAAAAATGTCTGAGGAAACAGAACACATTTTGATGATAATATAGAGAAGACAGAAGATAGAAAAGTTAGAAGAAAGAAGGTAAGAAAAAGAAAATAGGATCAAACAATAAATGGCACTAAAATTTTTAGTTTCAATACTTTGGAACATGTATATAATTTTTATTTTAAGTCCAACATTTTTATCATGAATTCTTAAAATAATTACAAATTATATTTGGTATACTGTATGTAATTCATACCTATCATGAAGGCAGTACTTATGTTTGTGAAGGGACAACTCTATAGTATGTAAGTGAACAATGACGTCCTAGTTACCCTAGTGGGCTTCAAGCCATCTTTTGATTATTTTTCTTTATTTCAACTTCAGGGGTGATAAATTGTGTTACTCATTATTACTGGTTCATGATACGTTTATGTTATCATTTTTGCCTTCATCTAAAAAAGAAGTTGTTTGTTTTTGAATAAAGAGTATAGCTACACTATCCTACTTGTTCTCTAAATCACCTCAGTTATGTTTATGCCCAGGATTCTCTGATTCCTGTCTTTCTTTATGCTAAACCAAGACTTTATATGGTACTGTACACATAATCCTAATGTTCTAGACCAAACAGCATGTGACTATAAGGAAAGACAGCACTTTCTTTTTATACCCAGTGTGTAATAGGATGCATCTCCATTGTATTGACTGCTTACTAATAGCATCCTCAAAATGTCTCCCATTTATTTCTGAGTTTCCTTTAAGAGCAGTATCTCATGGGCCCTAAATTAGCTATCAGAAGAATTTATCATGACACAGTATCCTTGTTCTCTGCTTCTTCTATTTCATTTTATTTTCACATATTTCTGAGACCTTTTATTTTTATTTTTTAAAATTTTTTTAGTGTATTTTTTTATTATAATAGTATTTTTTTATTATATTATGTTAGTCAGCATACAGTACATCCCTGGTTTTTGATGTAGAGTTACATGATTCATTAGTTGCGTATAACACCCAGTGCACCATGCAATACATGCCCTCCTTAATACCCATCACCGGCCTATCCCATTCC
>NW_023242692.1:0-1475 GCF_002007445.2 Ailuropoda melanoleuca
TTTTTTTTTTTTTTTTAAGATTTTATTTATTCGAGAGAGAGAGTGCATGAGTGGGGGGAGCTGCAGAGGGACAGGGGGAAGCAGACTCCCTGCTGAGCAGGGAGCCTGATGCGGGGCTCAGTCCCAGGACCTTAGGATCATGACCTGAGCCGAAGGCAGACGCTTAACCGACTGAGCCACAGTCACCCCCCAATTTTCTTTCTTATGAATATAATATTTCCTTTAAAAACTGGAGTCACATTATAAATGCACTATGGTAGGTCCATTTGCCCCCAAGTGGACATACTATTTTATCTATCAGATGTATTGTAATTAATATATCCATTTTGTTATTTTTGGACAATTTTCTCTTTCCAGTTTTTATGTAATACAAATAGCCCTGTAATGTGAACATCCTTTATTCAGGAACGTTTGACTTCCTCCATAGCTATTTTTTGTGATAAACATTCTTAGAAATATAATTAAATGGGTTCAATAATTTTCAGAGATCTTGACACAAACTGCCAAAGTGTTTTCTAGAACTGTATTATTTGACACTTTGACCATCAAGTGCATCAGTGCCTTCACTGGACCTTAACCAGCATTAACGTTTATCACTTAAAAAAAAATCTTAGTGCATAAGTGGAAAATGACATTTTCTGTTTATTTTTAGCTTTTGGATTACTACTGAAAAATATTTTTTCTTTTGTTAATTGACTGTATTTTGGCTTCTGGGAATTTTCTGTCCCTATTTTTGGTTCTGTTTTAGGGATTTCAGTCTCTTTTCTCTTTAAGTCTTTTTCTGTTCAAGTTATTAATGTTTGTCATCTAACCATTTCCTTTTAGTCCCTGGTGATTTTATCATGCAAACAAAGATGAACAGACACTTTCTCTTCCTCCTGCCCATCAGACAAGTCCCTCCCCCAGGACATGAGGTTCCAGTGACAGTCGGCTTGTCCTTCTAGAGGGCGTGTGCCCGCCCACTGCCCATGCCTACCACACCAGGGCTTTCAGAGGGGTGGTCTGCTCCTTACCAGCCAAGTGCACCTCCACGCCACTGTGGTCAATCATGGTGGCATTGACCTTGCTGTTGACAACCTGGAATCCAGTCACTCTGAGCATGGCCGGCTGCTTCTTCCCCTGGTACTCATAGGCCCCTTTCCATAGGGAGTTCTTGGCAAAAACATCCCCAGGAACTGGAGGAATTGAGAGACAGATGTGAGAGGGACTGAGGCCACCTGGTGGCTGATTCCAGTTCACTCACTGAGATTGTTTTCCCCAAAGCTTAACGCGGGAGAGGATGGTGGAGTGCTCTGGTCCTCTTGTGATCCAAAATGGAACTTGAACTGAATATGTTGCCAACTCTAGTTTCCTTCTTATATAACACACATGCTAATGTGGTAAATAAAAGCATAAAGTTCAAAAAAAGATATGACAGTCTATAATAATTTTGCATTGGTTGGGCCACACCTGTAGTTATGTGCCCAGGTCTGGAC
>NW_023242693.1:0-227 GCF_002007445.2 Ailuropoda melanoleuca
TGCTGCTCAACCCTGCAGCATCCCGGGCTGTGCGCCCCACACCCGGCGTCCCAACCCTCACTTCCAGGGCCAGCGCGTCTCTGTCCTTTGTGTTTCCAACCCCGCCAGGTGCCAGTCGCCAGCCGCCCGTCGCCAGCCGCCCTGCGCGGGCTCCCGGAGCTCCCCGTCTCAGTCTGGTGTCTCGCGGGTGCTGACCGCGAGTCCGCCTGCTCCCCCGTGCAGGTGGC
>NW_023242693.1:427-579 GCF_002007445.2 Ailuropoda melanoleuca
GCGCGCGCTCCTGGAGCTCGCGTTCTAAGTCTGTTGTCTCGCGGGTCCCGTCCGCGAGTCCGCCTGCTCCCCCGTGCAGTTGGCCCGCCAACCGCCAGCCGTCCCGCGTGCGCTCCCGGAGCTCCCTTCTCAGTCTGCTGTCTCAAGCGTGC
>NW_023242693.1:597-1235 GCF_002007445.2 Ailuropoda melanoleuca
AGGTGGCTACCGCTTCCCGGCGCCCTGGCACGGCGGCTCCCTCCCCCTTTTGTTTAGCTTCCGATATCTGTGCGCGGTTTCACAGCTCCCCGCTTCGTACCTCGATACTCAGCGCTGGAGATGTTCATTTGTAGAGATCCAGATGTATCTTCCTGCGTCTCAGGCTGATTCCGTGGATATTCCTGCTGGTCTGGTACCTATCCAGCTCAACTCAGGGGACCGGCTGAAAAAGGTGTCCCCTACTCCTCCGCCATCTTAACCTCCTCCATAAATTGTTTAAATTGCCTTTTGATTTCCTGGTTTATCGAGTCATTCTTGAGCAGGATGGTTCTTAGTCTCCAAGTGTTTGAGTTTCTTCCAGGTTCTTCCTTGTGGTTGAGTTCCAATTTCAGAGCATTGTGGTCTGAGAATATGCATGGGATAATTTCAATCTTTCGGTATCGGTTGAGACCTGTTTTGTGTCCTAGAACATGATCTATTCCTGAGAATGTTCCATGGGCATTAGATTAGAATGAGTATTCTTTGGTTCTGGGGTGTAGCGTTCTATATATATCTATGAGGTCCACGTTGTCGAGTATGGCATTCAAAGCCTTTGATTCTTTGCTTAGTTTTTGCCAGGGTGTTCTATTTCTGATAGT
>NW_023242694.1:0-4226 GCF_002007445.2 Ailuropoda melanoleuca
ATTGATCTTGATGTACCTCAGTTACATATTTCTGAAATTCTACTCAGTCTTTGGAAGTTGAATTTGTGTAGTATGAGACACAAGTACTAGAGAAAAGTATCAGAGAAAACCTGATAAAGTTAAAATAGAATTAAGCACATGAAACCATGTGGATTCTAATACTATTAGATATTAAATATCATTAGGCAGAATAGGTTTGTACAGCCAAAACTTCCTTGTTACAAATCTTGCACATCTAGCCAAGTATTTAGCTGTTGAAAATTGGCCAGATGATGGCTAGATTGAACTTGGCACAGACTTCAGAGGTTGAATTCCTTGTTTTCCACTCATTTCATAAAGTCAGTTAGGATTAATTTCTATACTCCTTTACTAGCTCAGTATTACCACCAAGAAATGGCAAGAAGTTAAAAGTTGTTAGCTTTTAAGAACTCATAACTCTTTAAATGTCAACACTTCAAACTGAAATTGGTTCTTATGTAACCATACAAAATTGGAATTACAAGTGACTCTAGAGACCATACTTACTGGGACATATTCTAAGGATAAAAAGAATGGCAAAAAAAAAAAAAAAATCTTGAATTTCACTTGGTGGTTTTATTTTTCATACCAATATATTGCTATTGTTAGCTCTTTTTTTTTGGATAAATCAAATGTATATGTCGATTTTGTTTGGCATGAAAATTTCACTGTAAGAGAAAATAAGGTATAATCATAGAAAGAAAGAATTTAAAGAGGAGGGACACCTGGGTGGCTCAGGCCATTAAGTGCCTGCCTTCTGCTCAGGTCATGATCCCAGGGTCCTGGCATTGAGTCCCTAATCAGGCTCCTTGCTCAGCAGAGAGCCTGCTTCTCCCTCTGCCTGCCACTCTCCCTGCTTGGCTCTCTCTCTCTCTCTCTGACAAACAAATAAATAAAATCTTTCAAGAAATCATTAAAAAAGGAAAGAATTTAAAGAGAAATATTATGATGTTAGATAGTTGGATGGATGGATAGGTAGGTAGATAGAGAGATAGATAGATAGATATAGATAGATGATAGATAGATAGATAGATAGATAGATAGATAGATAGATAGATAGACAGATAGATGATAGAGTGAATGGCTGAATGAAGGTGTTTTCCAGCTCGTTCTCTGAAGTACTAAGATCAATACCACCCAGTATCACAAATCTGGCCAGAAACCCTGAAGTCCCAATCTTGATCTCTACATTCTTCACTACAAGGAACCAAGACTGCTCGGAGAAATGGTTGACCCATGTTTGGAGTAAGGGTACCAGGTTGGCCTGGGACTGTTATGTGCCCAGAGGCAAAAAAGCTTTCAAACATCAATGGGATGGCATCTAAGGGACTCAGACTCAGCCTACATGGTAATTAGCAGTGAGGAGATTCACTTGGGATATCTATCTGGTCAAATGTTCTGCTCTTAAATGACCTCAATTTACCTTTAAGTTTTATTTATTAGACTTACAAGAATTATTTAGCATTTGGGGAATTTTTATGAAGTCAGACAGTTGAAATATACAAAAAGGAAATAAAATACAATAAATTTATAAATGCAGTATTAAAATGCTGTGGAACTGGAGCACCTAGGTGGCTCAGTTGATTAAGCAACTGCCTTTGGCTAAGGTCATGATCCTCAGGTCCCGTCCCAGAATCGAGCCTCCCCCATGTCTAGACCCCCCTTTGCATGGGGATCCCCGCTCAGCTGGGAGTCTCCTTCTTCAGCTCCCTCTGCCCCTACTCCCTCATGCTCCATCTTTCTGTCTCTCCTTCAAATAAATAAATAAAATCTTTTAAAAACAAAACAAAAAATAAAATGCTGTGAAACTATTTAAGTAACTTAGTAAAATCAAAGGGCCTTTAAAAGGAATTGCTCAAAATTTTCGTGTATTTTTTAAAAGAAAAGCAAGCTGACTGTCAAAATCTAAGAAGTCTAAGTAAGAAATAAAAAATGACACTNCGTGTATTTTTTAAAAGAAAATCAAGCTGACTGTCAAAATCTAAGAAGTCTAAGTAAGAAATAAAAAATGACACTTGAATCATCTTTTCCATATCCTGAAACACCCCCCAAACTCCTACTAATGGTGGAGAACTAGGATACTTCCAGAAGATAAAGCCTCAAATCTAAGGATTGCCTTTGAACTACAGACAGTGGCAAACCTCCTTAATTGTAAAGTGCTTGAAGAAAAAAGAAATGCCTGCTTTCCGCCCCAGTCCTCCAGCCTAAAGAAAGTGGGGGGTGGGGTGGCACACAGAAAAGGCCAGTTCAAAGTATCAAAAACTTGTATGGAAGGTGCCTCCCCACTTTGGAACAGTCAGGGCCAGGTACACACAGCTCAGCATTATTAAGCTCATGCAACCAGGACACCTGCAAATGGAGCCAAGTCAAGAATCCAAGCCCAAGCCAAGAATCCAAAGAAATGAGTTGACAGCTATCCACTGTACCCTCCAAGAAGTTGTGAGGGAAGATAGGGACTTTGGCCAAGGGGCTAGAAACACTTCACAACCAAAGCAGTGGATACCGTGGTCAGATGAACTGCTACAGATGCCAGTTGGTCCAGCTGTGTCTGATTAACTGATGGGCTCAGCAGCCTGTAAATATCTACTTCTGTGAATAATTTACATAGGTAAAAGGGACATCAGGGAGGTTTGTGAGACGGCCCCTGAGGTAGGAGTGGGAGCATGAAGGACTCAAACTGGGACCATCATTTTTACATGATGCCCCACCCCAATCTGGCCAAATCTTGGCAAGAGAAGCTGCAGGCAAGCGGAAGGTGGTAGGACTGTGTTTATAAGGAATCCATGGGGCAGAGGGCTACCTGCAGCTGAGCTTTGGTGCCTCATGGCAAAGCTTGAGAATAAGAGGTCTTGGGGAAAGGAACATGCCTTTTAGTTAGTGTGGAAGATGCATGACTCTGAAGACTGGATAATCAAGCATTGCTTTGGGTCCCTGTGGGCTTCTAGGGGATCAGAAACACTTCCATGTTGGTTGAATCTAGCTCACAAATTTGTTGTTGTTGCTGTTGTTGTCTGACCTGTAGATTTTTCTTTAATTGTGAATCTGAATACTCCTCAAGACAGATCCACATCTCTCTTATCAACATTGTCAAGCTGTTCACTGGCAGGAGTGGCCAGTAAGAGGCTCTCCGACCCTTAAAGGATAGACATCAGGGGGGGCCTCATGAGNTAGGAGTGACCAGTAAGAGGCTCTCCGACCCTTAAAGGATAGACATCGGCGGGGGGGCCTCATGAGAGAACTCATGTGTGTTAGGTAGGCAAGGTCAGATTCCAGTGAAATGTGAGTCCGTCCTAGTTACATAATCCCATTTGTACCCACGGTGCAAGGAAGCTTGAATTATAATTCACATTAGTGTCGTTCTAGTGCATGAAGTAATTTCACCTCGTTATCTCATTTGATTCTCACAATCTTTGAATTGTTTTCTTCAGCTGGAAGATAACAGGAGGCTCTGAGAGGAAAGTTCAGCAACATTCATTTATTTAACCTCATTCATTAAATACTTATTGAGCACTTCCTATGTGCCAGTCACTATTCTGAATCAGTGCTGTTCAACAGAGCTTTCTGCAGTGTTAGAAATGTTCTGTATCTGCACTGTCCACTATGGTAGTCACTATTCACAGGTGGCTGCTGCCACTCGCCTGCTGTGGCTGAGGAAATCAATTTATTTAGTTTTAGTTTATTCTAACTTACATTAAATAGCCACATGTAGCTGGTGGTTACTGTATTAGCTCAGTTCTAGACATTGGAGACAATGGTGGACAAGACAGAACAAGACAGACCCCCAAATTATCCAGAACTTCTTCTTTTACATAGCCAAACCCCACTTCCTTCTGAAGCCGTGCCTGCTTCACCCCGTGATGGATGACTGCTCCTTTCTCTGAGCTCCTGAGCTACCTGTAAGCACTACGTGGTACACTGAGTCATTCATTCACTCCGGTTTTTATCATACAATCCACTGTGTTAAGAAACGCTTAATGTTTAGTCTTTTGCTAAATTGTAAACTTCTTAAGGTTAAGGACTATGCACCAGTTTTCCTTACAAGCACATCATAGGTGTTCTCTTTATGCTTCTGAAAGCTTTCTTCTGCTTATTTCCAAAACACGTCATTCTCCCCGTTTTCTTTGTGAGTGTGTGTGAGATGTGATGGTATGCAGTATGGGATATGGATTCCAAGTTCAACGGAAAGTGTTAGATTGATTTTATCCCCT
>NW_023242695.1:0-1476 GCF_002007445.2 Ailuropoda melanoleuca
AAAATCACAAAAATGCTTTTATTTTTAATAATCATTATAATACAAGATGTCATTTATTGAGCCAGATACAGAGCTAGGTACCTGGCATATCTCCTTTAATGTCGTTAAAATCCTCCATCATTATCGCCCCTTGCCCTGAAAGATAGAAAGAGGTCTATATCCACAGAAGAGATAACCGCATTGGCAGATTGTGTCCAGTGGCACCTTGATCCAGGCTGGCAAAGATGCCAAGGAGATACAGTCCTGGCCCATCTGTGGTTGGGATACCTGGGCACCCACCCAGCTGGCTAACATTGTGGGAGACCTTCCTAAGTAACCAATGGTTCAGTAGCAGAAGTGAAGTAAAGCTAAAACCTTTTGAAAATCTTTTGTCTTTTCTTCTCTCAACAACAGTACGGCTTTGTTAAATATGATTCTCCTCCCCCTTCTCAGATATGCTCCCAGCAAGCATTTTGAGGCATTAGTGGAAAAGAAATTGATGGGGTGAAGTGGTAAAGAGCAATTAGAAGCTCAGAGAATGTGGAAACAGAGAAAGTACTATGGAATTAAATACATTTTCTTTGACATTGCTTGGAATGAGGATGCAGCTCCTAGGGAAGGATGGGTACATTTGACATGAGATGTCAAGCTGGAAGTTTGATTCGTATTTTGGTTCATATCACAATGTCCAAAGAGCACTCGCTTTATGGAAGTCAAACTATAAGGAGATAGAATTGGCTCCTGAGGTCAGAATATTGTAAGATACAGATGGTGATATACAGTAAAAGCTCTAAAGTGAGGTTGTCTCCTTGGTATTTGTCCATGAGAATTGAAAATGGTGGATGAGGGTAACAGGCAAAAAAGTCAGATACTCTCAGCATTCTGAGAGAGGGGTCTGACTCCCTCTCATGCAGCAGCACCTGGCATTTCGCCCAACAGAATTTGAGAACAAGGAATTAATTAGGAGCTGGGAGGGGACCTGACAGACAGGCCTGCCCCACACACAGAAACTAAGAGCGAAAGGGAATGAGGCCCCTTCGGCTAGCTGTCTGTACTCCAGGCTCTCTGGGCATCCAGTCCCTCAGCTACCTCAGTAGCTGCTTCCCACCACATCCTGCTTGGGGCTGGTCTGCAAGCTTGAGGATCTCATGGGTGGTCCATTCCATCACACACCATCTATAGGCAAACTGGGGTCTCCTGCAGCCTCCTTAGGACACCTCTGCTCCTGCCCTGTGTGTATAGGGAGTAGGGCAGAGGGAGTTAAGAAAGGGTCAAAGGCAACCTCTCAAACTCTGCTCCCCTTTTGTCCACAGAACAGCCTCGCACAGAGTCTGAGTGGGAGAACAGCTTCACCCTGAAAATGTTTCTTTTTCAGTTTGTCAATCTGAACAGCTCCACATTTTACATCGCGTTCTTCCTTGGAAGGTAAGGACCTGATCTCCACGCTTCTGCAGGCCAGGGACAGAGCACTCGGAAGTCACTGACCAGGGTGAGAGA
>NW_023242696.1:0-1476 GCF_002007445.2 Ailuropoda melanoleuca
ACACACACACACACACACACACACACACACACACTGGCCCTGCCTCTACACATGGGTGAGAATACCTAGGTCAGTGTGCATGCAGACCTCCCAGGTCCTGTCCAAGCCAAGCAGAAGGAAACTTTATTGATCAGAGCCTCACCCTGCTTGGTGTGGTGGTGGTTATTGTGGTTGTAAATATATAACACGAAGAACAGACACAAAAAAACATAAGTCCTTTAGAAATATCTTGAAGTCCTAATTAAATTAGATTTGGGGTTTTATGGTAGTTTTTAAAGGGACCACATTAATGACATGTCTGCTTCTGAAATTGAGGAAGCAGTTTCAGCCAAACAATATTGAATGAAGAGTTTTGTTGCCATTTCTTTCTTAGCTTCTCTTGTGCTCCAGAAGAAGTTGGTATTTGCGGCGATTATCTGGGGTCTTAGCAAGGTCTAAGCTGTGTCACATGGTGGTTTTGAAACATTTCACATAGAGCCAAGTAGGGAATGCTGAGTCTGTAAGAAGTTTTAGGTGAAAGAGTCATAGATGCTGCGTGTCAGGGAAGTCAGGCAAAGCAGACCAGTCGGTGGTCCCCATGCTACAGGCGTACAGGGGCTCTGGGGAACCAGACCCTCTTCCCATGTCCCCCCTCGAATCTGGATGCTGGAGAACAATGTCTCCCAAAGAGGCCTCTGTGTTTACATATCTGTGCATTTTCTTTTAAAAAATGAGAAAGATACTTCTGAGCTTCCCCTCCATGTGTGCTGTCTAACCTTAGTTGAGATGAGTTCATTCCTGTGTTGAGTTGCCCCTTGGTCTCTTTAAACTCCACTCTAAGCACTATACCGATGTAAAGAGCAGAGTACGCCCTGTGCCCTGCTCTCCGATCCTGCCCTCCAGGGACCACCTCCTACTCACAGCATCACTCCCAGGCTGCAAGTCCTGCTCCCCATGGCCCACGAGGCCACTCTGTGTGATGCCGCCGTCACCTACGTGGTACGTTTCCTTAGCCGAGTTCATGGCGTCCTGGCTGCAGCCCTTAGAACACTCCCTACCTGCTGGCTACAATGGTTCTCGGCACTTGTGCTGATCGCCCTCATCGTGCAGTGTGACATCAGGGAGCCACCTTGTTCTTCCTTTATCCTGCCGATTCCTATCAGCCAGCAGATGTCCTTCAGAGCCCCCTCCCCTCCATTCCTACCCTGAAGACCCTCAAAGCATGGAGGCCCAGGGCTGGACAGGGCCAGGGGCCATCGACTTCCACTTCCTCATCACGTATGTGCAAACAGTGGCACAGCGACCTCACAGTGTATGTAAGTGATGAGTGAGTCAGGATTATTGTTTCCCGTGGAAGAGTGCAGGCCCTTCCGTCTCCCATCTCATTTTTCTCCTAACCCCCAGGCTCCTAACACATCCTTTGGGTGGCAACCAAAGCAGTCTTTCTGAAATGAGTCTGATCATGGATGCCCTAAACATAATCTCTCCGTCGTTCCC
>NW_023242697.1:0-1476 GCF_002007445.2 Ailuropoda melanoleuca
CACTTCCCACCCCCGGCAAATAAACACAGCAAACACTGTATGCAACAGACAGAATGGCTGAGTTTAATGCTTCAAGTTTTCCATTTCCTTCCACAGGGCTTTGTTTTAAAAATAACAAAATGAGGTAAATAAGTTAATGTATGTACACGTTATAAACATTGCGTCGGGTTGCGGCGGCAGCAACTCAAGTTGTTAGAGACAAAGTTGCTGCGCGGTGACTCGAGGTCAGCCACCTGCAACCTGAGCAGATGTGTCGTCCTGAGGAGAATTCGAGCGCTGTTGGTGGAATGGGGTCTAGAAGCATTTGCGGTGGACGATGGATGGGCCGGCCTCGTCGTACTCCTGCTTGGTGATCCACATCTGCTGGAAGGTGGACAGCGAGGCCAGGATGGAGCCGCCGATCCACACCGAGTACTTGCGCTCAGGTGGGGCGATGATCTGCAAGACAGTGAGCGCGTCAGGAGGGCGAAGCCCGCACCCCGGAGCCCACGCGGGGGCAGGGGCGCGGGCCGCCGCCCACCTTAATCTTCATGGTGCTGGGGGCCAGCGCCGTGATCTCCTTTTGCATGCGGTCAGCGATACCGGGGTACATGGTGGTGCCCCCCGACATGACGTTGTTCGCGTACAGGTCCTTCCTGATGTCGATGTCGCACTTCATGATGCTGTTGTAGGTGGTCTCATGGATGCCCGCCGACTCCATGCCTGGGGGCCGCAGGGAGGAGCGTGAGCCGGCGGGGGGCGACCCGGGGGACGGGCGGGGACGCGCGGGGACGGGCGCGGTCCCAGGGCTCCCGGGGAGGCCGGCGAGCGGTACTCACCGATGAAGGAGGGCTGGAAGAGCGTCTCCGGGCAGCGGAAGCGCTCGTTACCGATGGTGATGACCTGACCATCGGGCAGCTCGTAGCTCTTCTCCAGGGAGGAGGAGGAGGCGGCCGTGGCCATCTCGTTCTCGAAGTCCAGGGCCACGTAGCACAGCTTCTCTTTGATGTCGCGCACGATCTCGCGCTCAGCTGTAGGGGGCAGGGGCAGGAGAGGAGCGCTCAGTGTAGGGCCCCGGGGCCCGCGCGCCACCCAGCACGCCCGGGGTGCCCGGAGCGCCGCGCACCTGTGGTCACGAAGGAGTAGCCACGCTCAGTGAGGATCTTCATCAGGTAGTCGGTGAGGTCGCGGCCGGCCAGGTCCAGGCGCATGATGGCGTGCGGCAGGGCGTAGCCCTCATAGATGGGCACGTTGTGGGTGACGCCGTCGCCAGAGTCGAGCACGATGCCTGCGCGTGGGGCAGGGCGGAGGACACGGCGGGGAGTGAGCGGGCGCCAGTCGGCCGGCGCCGGCTGCGGGCGGGAGCGGGGGTTGGGGCCGGGGCCGCGCGCACTCACCGGTGGTACGGCCGGAGGCGTAGAGGGACAGCACGGCCTGGATGGCCACGTACATGGCGGGCACGTTGAAGGTCTCAAACATGATCTGGGTCATCTTCTC
>NW_023242698.1:0-1476 GCF_002007445.2 Ailuropoda melanoleuca
ACAGTCGACAGTCGTGAGGTGATCACTGATGAGAGTAGGAAGGCCTGGGGCAAAGGGAGGCTGTGAAGGGAATTTCAGTGAGACCTCTACCTGTCCTCTACCTGTGCCTAAAACCTGTCAGTGGGACCTAGGTGCTGGGGATGAGCTGGGCCTCTAAAAGCAGACAACGTGCGCTGGCCAGCTCTCCACCTTGGTCCTGCTCACCTGCAGATGAAACCTGCCTTCCAGCAGGGAAGGACTGGCCAGGGCGTCTGGGAAGTTTCCAGCAGCAGCAGATCCCAGGGACTGTTGTGCAGACTTCTGAGGGCCTGGGCCACCCTGGCAGTGGGAGTGGGAGATGGGCAGGGAGGTGCGGCTGCAGCCTCATCTAGCCCCAAGGGAGATCCCAGAGCGCAGGCAGAGCCCAGAGACCGAGGAACAAGGGCCCCTCTTCCTTCACGTCCCTTCTCTGCACCTCTACAGCCTTTAGCCAGAGGCTGGAGCAGGAAAGGGAACTCGAGGGGGCACTAGAAGGAAGTGTTGGAAGAGCTGAGAGAAGCAAAGGTTTGGAAGTCACCGAAGTAAAGGGGCAAAAAGAAGGAAGAGGGCAGATAAAGGAGAAAAGGAAGGAGCCAAGGACATGCTGACATTTGTTCCTTGTGCTTAGGGAGGAATCGCCAGGAGAAAGGAAAAGAAGTAAGGAGGAGCAGAGTAGAACCAGAGAAAGGAAACAGCCAGGCTTCCCGCGAGGAGGGGGTGGGGGGCAGGGGATGTGGAAACTGAGAGGAAATGGAAATGAGGGGTTTGGTCACCATGGAGAGAGAAGCTGGAAGCTTGGCAGCAGTTTGTCTATTAAGAGGAAAGGAGGGGAATCAAAGAAGATGTGGGTGTGTCTACACACACAACCGAATTGGAAAATAACTAGCTGAATTCAGCCCAAAGCAGGGCATGGAGGGGGAAGGGGAAGAAAAACTGGCTAAATTCTCTCCAAAATGACAAAACTCCCCACCCCCCGCTTCTCTATCCTACCTGCCCTGCCCTCGCCCCAATAATGCACTGAATTATAACTATTATCAAGGTTTTGTTAAATGAAATTTGGTGACTTTCCACCCCTCACCCAGACGCAGTCCTATGATTTGTGTTGTGTAAGGGAAAGGGAAGCTAAATCCTGCAGCAGAGACAGAGGAAGGAGACCAGGTGGGGTGGCAAGGAGGGGCAGGGGTGCATGCAGGAGCAAGGATAACCAGTCAGACACCTTGGTCTTCATAGCACCTCCTGAGGCAGGATGAAGAAATCCAGCAAGTACGTGCCACAAGGCTAAGAGGATGACCACACGAGCTCTCCAGAATTGTGGCAGGGGCAGCAACGCCCTGAGACCCATCGCCAGTTAGGCTTCTGCCTGACCCTGTGCTTCAGAAGAGCCCGCAGTGTCTCTCCTCCAGGTGCACCCTCCCTAGGGGTACAGGGCAGGAGCTTTGCTCCTCTTTCTAGGTCACA
>NW_023242699.1:0-1476 GCF_002007445.2 Ailuropoda melanoleuca
CCAGAACACCGGGATCACGCCCTGAGCCGAAGGCAGACGCTTAACGACTGCGCTACCCAGGCGCCCCTAAAACTGCCATTTTGAGGAGAGTTTTATAGACTTCAACTCTCTAGGACTTCTTGTTATTAAAACTTTCTATTAATATTGAAAATGCTGCTTTCTGTACATAGTCTTTCTAAACCAGACATTTGTATTCTTCATTATTCTATGAATCTTTAAACTATATCCCAGATGAGGATTACCCATATCAGTTATTTTCATTGTTTAAGTTACTATCCATGACTGCTTGCACGTGTCTTTGAATGAAACACTAAGAAAAAAGCTTTCATGTTGGTGATTTATTTCCCAAGGATTTCTCACCCAAAGAACAGAGTAATCACTGAGTTCACTTCATTCAGTTTATTTGTGTTGCCAGGTGATTCAAAGAAATATTAGATTGGTATCAGTGATGTCAATGATCAAGATAGGTATTCACAAATAAGTTTGGGTCAAGTTCTGAAGGATTTATATTTGATAGGAGAAGTTAAAAAGTAGATGTCTCAAGTCAAGCAGTACATGCCTAGCTTCTTCAGGTGCTTGAGTTGAAAACCCAGGACTTAATACTCATGAGTTTTATTTTGTTCACCTGTAAGATTGGAGTTAGGTGAGCACTGGGTGTTATACACAACTGATGAATTATTGAACTCTACATCTGAAACTAGTGATGTACTATATGTTGACTAATTGGATTTAAATAATAATAATAATAATAATAATAAAGATTGGAGTCAGATGAGCACCCCAGCATAAAATTCTATGATTCTTAAATGACATTGTGAGGTTACTCCCTGAATTTTAGCAGTGGCAAAAATGAAAACCTTTATTATGAGGATTTATGTTAGACTAAAACTCCTCTCTAGGTGACAACAACTGCTGAGTGTATTTAGGATGTTTCTTTGCTTTTAATATTTTACCTCATAGTGGTCTAAGAGGAACAAAAAAGATTTTTTCCTACAAAATGTTATTATTCCTTTTAAAAGGAGAAACATATTTCTGAAGTCATTACCATTTTAATTTGTTGCTCTTAGATTTGATGTCAGATAGCACTGAGTGATGCAAAATAAAATTCTCTGGAACTTGTCTTCTCTTATCATATTTTGACTTCAGACAATAGCGAACAGTTTTTGCTCTTCTTGACCACTAAGATATTCTTAGTTATGAACTGAAATCTCAGTGCCTATTTGTCAAACTGGTACATTTTACAGTAATCCCATGTAAATGCATAGATAAAGGCTGATTAATGTAGTCTTCTGCAACAATTTATCTTGTAAGAATTGGTGCTTATACATTTGTGTGGAGGCACAAGAATCAGCAACGATGTGCTTAGTACAGCTCCTGTATTCTGTAGTTTGCATTTTATTTTTTATTTATATTTTTTAAAGATTTTATTTATTTATTTGACAGAGATAGAGACAGCCAGCGAGAGAGGGAACACAA
>NW_023242700.1:0-1476 GCF_002007445.2 Ailuropoda melanoleuca
CCCCCCCCCAAAAAAAACCCAAACAAACAGAAAGAAGGGAGTCAGAAGAATCAGAATCAAGTCAGACTGCAGGAGAAATACTTTAGAAAAACTATAATTAACATTCTCAGAGGTAAGAGATGAAACATCTGTCAAACAGAATAGGAAGTTATAAAAAAAAAAAGAAGCACTTAGAGAACAAAAAATATTCTGTTGGGAATTAAAAATATAACTCAAATAAAAAGTTTAATATAGAGTTGGAAAATAGACTTAAAGAAATTTCTCAGAAAGTAGAACTAAAAGACAAAAGAAAAGACTTATTCCCAAAATAAGGAAATTACAGGACAAATTTAAGTTCACATCTAAATAGCAGGCACTCGAGAGAGAAAAAAGAAAAGGGAAGAAATTATCAGAGAAGCATTTTAAGAAACTCCCCTTAAACTCAAGCAAATGCATTCCGAAAGTGAAAGGTCCCACTGAGTGTTAGGCAAAATGCATGAAAAAAGGTGCACAGCAAGGCACATCATTGTGCCATTTCAGAGTACCAGAGATGAAGATATTCTAAGCTTCTAGAGTTGGAGAGACACAAAACAAATCATACACAAAACTGAAGGACAAGACAATAATGTCTTCTAAATTGTGGGAGAAAAATACTTCCTACATTGAATTCTATACCCAGCCAACATATCTTCTTTAATAATGAAGGTGGAATAAAGATATGTTCAGACACTAGTGTTCTTAGTAAGGTTACAGAGGATACACTCCTCCAAAATGAAGGAGTACATCATGCTAAGGGAAGATGCAGGAGATTCAAAATGGGAGACAAGAAAAGAGGATCCCCTAAATGATGGGGAAGGGAACTTTCAGAATATCAACAGTGTAAGATCTACAGAAAAACCAGTGCATCCTGGAGCTGGAGGATGGATGGCTATAAGAAAGATGTTTCCAGAAGAACAGGAATAACTGGATCTACCTAATAAGGTTTTGTTAGAATTCAATAAGATAATATACACACAGTGCTTACATAATACCCAGCATGCAATAAGCATTCAATAAATGTTAGCTGTTTTATTTGAAATGCTGGATTCTGTAATGAAGCCCCTGATCCTTTTCCAATAAAACAGTCTATAGACATTTCAAACAGGTTCATACAATAAAAGGAACATGGCTGGAGACTGAAGCCTAGCCAATTAGTTTAGTTTAGGGCCATATTCCTATTTTAGAACTTGATTGATAATTTTTGAAATGGACAAGTTAGCTTTTAGTTATACCTGTTCTATGGTATGGTTCTTTATACCCGTTTTTATTGCAACTAGAGGTTATACTCTGTAAATCCGATCTTTAAGAAGCTAAAAGTAAGACAGTAAAATACAACAAAATATAAAAAATCCTAGTCAGGATGACTGAGGAATAAAATATTTTGGTTAATTGAATGATCTAATTAACTTAGTTTGGGCTTCACCAAAGAAAGAAATAAACCACTTCTTTGGGGGGGGG
>NW_023242701.1:0-1476 GCF_002007445.2 Ailuropoda melanoleuca
AAAAAAAATCATTAAAAAAAAAAAAGACCAGATGGTGAATATTTTAGATAGACCATACAGTGTCTCTAGAAACTATTTGTCTCTGCCATTGTAGGGAGAAACCATCCATAGACAAAATGTAAATGAAAGGGCATGACTGTGTTCCAATAAAACTTCATTTATAAACACAAGGAGCAGACCAGTTTGGACCCACAGGCAGTAATCTGCCCACCCCTGATCTAGCTTTAATTTTTAGCCTTAAATTTTTTTAAATAGTATGTTACTTTGCACATATGAACACCTTATTTTCCAAGTAAATTATAAAGTCCTTGGAGGTAGAAACTCTTTTTCATACTAAGAGTATGTTGAAATACACTTAGCAAGACTCTGTAAGCATGTGTAGGTATTCGGTAAAGGGAGTGAGTGAGTGTAGAGGCAGGCCTTATAATGTTCAAGACAGCTGGCTGCTCCATGGTTGGGGCACCCAGCAGAGCTCCCAGAACACATCGGGAGTTCAGTATTTTCTGTTGGAATTCTTCCTATAAGACCAAAACAAGGCCCATAGAAGAAGATTGGAAACCGAGAGCAAGTCTGCCTATACAACCAGAAGCCACATGACATTCCCGGCTCTGCTCGGCAGTTGCAGGAGGACAGCCCTTCCTAAATTTCCTCCTCACATTTCAGCATCTTCCTATCACCATTCTACCTGCTGGAACCGTATATCAAGGCATGCTGCATAACCTTATTATTCTGTTATGGCACATTTAAATGGGGAAGTTTCTTTAAACCTAGCTGCCTCGCCATTAAATGTGTGAAAAGTATATCATAAGCTGCAAAAAACAGTCATGAGGATTCAGATGTCTTCTCCCTTTTCAGCACTTTCTGACTGATTTCATCTGTGTCTGGGCTCCCCCTACGCCTCCATGTCTTTATTATGCGCACCAGACGGGTCCACGGGCAGGTCTCGGGGCCCCCCTCCCTCTTCGAGCTGGGTGCACACGACCAGCGCCGCCTGCTTACTGAGCAGAGGCAGATGTGCCCGCGCCAAGTGAAGGGAAGCAAATGAACTGTAAGGGCTGGACTTTGATGCCTTTTGGTTGGGAAACCACGAGTTTTATTTCCAGCCTCTACCTCTGGGATTTTTATGTGCTTAACGATTTCGTACACTTTGTAGTTATTTTGGTCCTCAGAAGGGAACGTGAGTGTAGCTGTCATGGAAAGTTGATAGACACCAGAAGGTCTCCGTCTTCTTTTTTTGCATACAGTTTACCATGCTTATGAGGAGATGCTTCCCCACCATTGTGGGGAGAGGGACGAAGCTGATATTTTGTCAGTAGTCAAAATACAAAACAAAATGAAAGGTGTCTAGCAGAGGAAGGCAAGTTGAACTGCCTTCTAGGCCTACCTCCCTGGGGGCATCCAGGCAAGAAAGTTCTGGAACAAATATATCCAAGCTGTGTTCTGCACTGGACTCTTCCTAAACAGTTAAAAAAAAAA
>NW_023242702.1:0-159 GCF_002007445.2 Ailuropoda melanoleuca
GAAATCTGGGCTTCAAGGATATGACCATGAAGTCTTAGAAGGAAGTGAAGAATCTGTTTTTGGGAACTGGAAGAGGGGCATCCTGTTAGGTAGTGGTAGAAAACTTTGAAATGGCCTCCCACAATGATGCAGAAAGCTGAATGTGGTTGTAGAGCTGGG
>NW_023242702.1:165-1336 GCF_002007445.2 Ailuropoda melanoleuca
GCTGAATGTGGTTGTAGAGCTGGGGAGATGTCGAAGCCAAGTATGGAGGTGCCGCTGGGTTTCTTCTTGCTGCTTATAATGAGACGAAGAGAAGAGAGATCAACTGAGGAAAGAATTGTTAAACAAAAAGGAACCAGCACTGGATGAATTTGAAAATTCTCAATCTCTTCAAATGGAAAAAGAGGCTAAAATTAAGATAATGTGGCAAGAAGAAGACAGCAGAATATGACTATATATAAACTTTTGTTAAAACCTCAGAGAGATTGAAAGGCAAGAGTATTCAGTCACATAAGGAGCTCTTCCAAGAGGTTTGGATGTGCTTTTGGACCAAACCATGGGACTTCGAGGAAGCTTAAGGGGATGGTCTTGCATCTGTCTGAGGAGGAGCTGCAGAGGGAGGTTATCTGGAAAGGATCCTGGGGGTGGCTTTTTTTCTAAAGGAGTCAACTTCATTGGAATCCACAGGAGACCCACGAGGTTTTTGAAAAAATTATTTCAGCAGAAACTCTACCAACTTGGATTGAGAGAGACAGAATACAAAATAAAAGCGGGCTGTTGGACCCCTAAGACTGGCAGGAAACAGGTTGATAAAACTACTTAACTGCAAACGTGTGTTACCTTTCGTGAAAGAAGAGAGATGACTCTGAGGATGGAACTAAGAGCCAAGAGGGCACAATTGAGAATTATTTCCAGGCCGCAAATCTAATCAAGGAACTCTGAACGTTTGTCCAGCTGGACTTCAGTCAGTCCTTTTTGCCTTTCATTTCATCCATCCTCTTTTGGACCCAAATTTCTACAGCTCTTATCTTATGCTTTCCTGGACATGTCTGTTCTAACATTGCTATCCAGGTGTTTGGGAGCAAATCACTTGTTTCACAGCTTGACAGATGGAGAGGAATTGTGCCCTAGGAGCTGTACCTTACACCTTACAGATCACACCCAGGACCTGCATTAGAATGCAGACATAATTTAGATGATGAGATTTTGTCTATGAGCTGATGCATTATGGGATGAGACTCTTGAGATCTTTGGGTGTGTGTGTGAATGTATTTTGCAAGTAGGAGGGATAGGAATCTTTGGGGGTCAGATGGTGGACCGTGGTAGAGAGATAAATCCCTGTCTCCCAGCGTCCATGCCCTTGGACAACCCCCACTCTTGAGTGTGGGAGGGA
>NW_023242703.1:0-1476 GCF_002007445.2 Ailuropoda melanoleuca
CACCATCTTCCCTCCACCCCCCAGTCGCCAGAGACACCTCCTGGGCCCTGCTTAGCCTCAGAGCTGCAGGTTGCTTTATCCCCTTGAAGAAAGTTCCACAGCGGATTCTCTGAGGGACTTTGGAACACCCCAGCCTTCCTGAAGGGATGCAGCCTCAACTGTGAGCGGAGCTGTTTTACACAGACGCTTATTTTGAAGCTCCCCTAGCACAGTGCTTGGCACAATTTTGAACTTTGTAAATTTTCTTCCCTACCCCCTTCCTTTTTTTTTTTCTCCTGAGGTCCGAATAGTACTGATACATTAATGAATATAAAAACAGGTCTTTCAAAGCCTGTTTACTCTCCTCCAGCAAACAGCATCTTTTTTGTGGAGGTATCTGTTTTCTTGCATGCATATTCAAGTTAAATTCACAGTTTCCCTACTTTGAAAAACAGTTTTCTTGGAAATAAAATGACGAGACAGACTTTGAAACTGAAAAACTGCTGCTTTGCCTCAGGTATTTTTACTTGAAAACTGATACTTTCATGAATATTTAATTTTTAAAAACTTGGACAAGATGATTGCTATTTCGGTTGGTGTTCTGGTTGTTACGAAAGTGATGCAGTTTTAGTTTTGAGAGAAAGTGTAACTTCTTTTCCATCGGTGAAAATTACTCTTTATGACTTCAATTTCTACTTTTCATGTTGTTTAAATCTCTTGTAAAATGAATGGCAAAATTCCAAAGATGCTTCCCTTCCTTTTTTCTTTTTTTATTGTCACTTCCCGTCTGCTAAAGGCCTCACACATGCATTATTTCAAGAGCAGATGTGTTGCAGGAATTTTCACAAAGCCTGCTGTCAGGTGGTTTTGTGAGGATGGTCAAGTAAGTTAAAATGGCCAAATGCTTTAGGTTATAATGGTCGGTGCTTTTAAAAGAGCCTCGTCAATAGACCATCTAAATAGTGAATCTGAATTGGGACCTTGTTATGATCTTGATGCATGATTGTTGACATGTAGTTTAGAGGGTCTCTGATTCCTCAGCTACAAAGTTATGATGTCACTAAAGAAAATTTGTGAATAATAAGTTAAGGGAGAGTATTGTTTAATTGGTAGCTATTGGGGAGATAATCACCAATATTTATTTGATAGATTATATTGATAGAAATAAAAATAGCTAAAATGTACCGAGGGCTTCCTCTGCTGCAGACATGGGGCTGAGTCCCTGTTACACCATTGAATTTCATTTCATCTCCATTTTATGGTAAAGGAAAAACCGGGTTTTGCTAAAAACATCTAGGAAATTGCAGAGCTAGGATCTAGATCTCGAGCTGCCTGACTCCCAGCCCAGGTTCTGATCCGCTTTCTACAGCTGCTGCACCAACACGTTCTGTCCTGTAAGCTAAGCCACCAAACACAGTATTGTCAACATCTTACAAGATACCATGACTCCATGAAGAAGGGAGACGTGCATTAGCTCCATTTTACAGACAAAGAAAC
>NW_023242704.1:0-1477 GCF_002007445.2 Ailuropoda melanoleuca
GAACTTTGCATCGGAATCCGGGGATGTACTGTATGGTGACTAACATAATATAATAATAAAATTAAAAAAAACTATTCAAAGTTGTACTAAATTCTATGTTCTTTTATTTATTTAACCTACTTTACATATGCATTCACAGCATCATCATGACTACAGAACTTTCTTTTTAACCAAATAATTGAGAAATGGAGTTTCCCCGATAATCGTGTAAAAACAGTGCAAAGTTGACTCATCCGACACTCTGCCAAAAATGCACTTGCTCACTTCTGACTGCAATATTTCTAAGGTTATATTGTGCTGTAATCTAGCAAACTACTCTGAACTCACCATGATTTAAACCTCCTACGGATGTGATTAGGAACCTCCATTTGGGGCAACCTGTTACTTTTGTTTAGATTAATCACTGGCAATGTGTCTCCATGTTCTCTGTGGCAGGTAAGTTCAGGTACACTGGGTTCACGGCATAAAGGTGCCCCAAATAGAAACCATGGCATTTTGCATGAGTTAGCACACCTGTTATCTCATCACCTTAAGTCCCCTGCACGGCTCAATTCATCATCCTGCCCCAAATATGAGCAAATGAAGTCATACAAGTCACCCCAAAATAACAGTTTCTCCAGTGCAAAAGTTAAAATAGAATTTGAATGACTAGATACTGCTGAATGGGCTGGAAAGGCCTCCCACAATATAAGGACAGTCTTCCCCAAAGCCAACAGAAAGTTTAGGGCCTGGGGGAGACAGTAGGGGGTATCGGGGCATTTCCAGGCTCCTCTAAGGACCAACAGAGCTGCAGCAAGAGGACAGGGCTGGACTATATACAGCAAGAA
The DNA here is from genome assembly GCF_002007445.2 of Ailuropoda melanoleuca. Lineage (NCBI taxonomy): Eukaryota > Metazoa > Chordata > Mammalia > Carnivora > Ursidae > Ailuropoda > Ailuropoda melanoleuca. The sequence goes on from NW_023242704.1 coordinate 828, forward strand.
CCTAGGAAAGACCCCAAGCACCAGCTTTTGGGACTCTAAAACCACACTTTCTGCTCTGGGAACTATATCCTTCACCCCACCCATGGCAGTCTCTACTCGGGTCTCTCACTGCTCAGACCCTTCTGGTTAGAAGACAAAAACATCTGTCTGCATTTCCATTCCTGTGCCACCATAGATGAAGGAGAGAAAGAGGAGATGGTAGCCAGTGAAGCTGAGAATTGGGGGGGGGGGTTAACCGATTGGGGGAACAGTAAGTGCCAGGGAATATAAATACATCTGGATTTTAAAAAAAAAAATACTGCCCATGGGTAGATCAATACACCTACAAACTCATACAAGCATTTTAATAAAATACCACACAATTAACAGAGTAAGGTCCAACAAGATGAACAAATCATGATAGAAAAAGAACAAGTACGAAAAAGCAAAGAAGAGCACTTGGAAAAGGCTGAGTCTAAAACAGAAACAGAGAAAGGCAGGAGGTAGCCCAGCACAGTGGAAAAAGAGACACAGTGCCAGAGAACTGTGTAAGGCTACGGTCACCCCTCTTCCACTCCGACTCATGATGGCAATATTCAGCACTTACTCCGTGCCTAGGATTTTCTAAGAATGTTAAACACAGGTCGTCTCATTTAATCCTCCTGACAAAA
>NW_023242705.1:0-1477 GCF_002007445.2 Ailuropoda melanoleuca
AAAACTTTACTTTCTAACCAGTACCAACTACTTGCATCACTCTAGAAGGTCAGTATCACTGTGAAGGTAAAATAATTCCATTTTGATAGTAGACCTCTCAAAGATGCGTTCCTCCCGAACATCATGTTTTACAAAAGAGCAAAAGTTGTTTTAATTTCTTAATAGTTTGTTTACTTACGCCAGGAAATGGAAGGCCATTATTAAACTTATTTCATCTTTTTTAACTTCATAGTATCTGTCATTTGCATGAATAAATACATGACCAAAACTGGAAACTCATGTTATCCTAAGCACTCAAGTTTGTGCATTCAATTTTCAATTTTTAATAGTCAATTGTTACTTAGAATTAATCTAAAAGTTCATTTAGTCATATGTGAGCAAAATGTTAGCGGTATTCCTGGACTGGGTTTTCTGCAGTCGTGCCAAGAGTCCAGGAAAATTGACTAGTTGACTTCTCAAGTCTATTTCAACTCACTGATTCTGAGAATCCAGGATTCTTTGCCTGTCTACCCACTTCTGGTTAAAGGCAACCACTTTGGTCTCATTCTCTCTCACACATTTTGGAAGGTCTCCAAGTGTAAAATGGTACAACATATGTAGCCTGCAAGCAGGGCAGGCATAAGAAACACCATAAGGATACACTAAAGCAAACTTCAAGCTGTAGAATGCTGGGAAACAATCACAGGCAACACACCAACTTGGCATAAAACAATCAGAGAATGAGGTGGCTCTTTTTGAGCAAAAGCATAATACTGGCTAGGAGGCAAAGAAGGCCACAAGATAGAAATATTGTACCCAGCAGTCCATGCTGCTGGCCGAAGGTGATCTTCAGAGGTATTCAGTATGAAAGAACTGACGGTCATTCTTTCTTTCCATTTGCATTAACATGCCTGAGAATATTACTCCACCAGCAGCCACTTTGACTATCCTGACCTATCCATGCACACTAAATTAAACTTGTTCTCCCTTTCTAGCCCTTCTCTCCCAAGTGAATTCCTACTCATTCAAAGGTCACCTTTTCAACAGTCCCTGACTTTTCCAGGAAGAGTTCACAGCTCCTTCTTCTGCAATCTCCCAGCATTTTATGGCATTTGTACTACTATGTGGTATTTATTTACTTATAGGTCTGTCTTCCTGGGTATACTATAAGCTCCTTCGGAGCAGAGACCATGTTATTTATCACTGTCATACCCCAAGTGACCGCTATAGTGACCCACACGTAGAAAGTACTGCATAAATATTTGTTGGACGGGTAAATGAAGTTACTTATTTTTCCACCATTCATTTATTCATTTAATAACTATTCATCAGTGCTTCATTTATTCATTCAAGAAATATTTATCAGTGCCTCTTGTGTAAATTTTTCCAGACACTTGAAACATAGCAGCTAATAACAAATACATACTCTTTTCTCGTGGAGGTTATATTGTATTGAGAGGAGACAGAAAATGAACATAAAAACCAAAAAAGATCAGAC
>NW_023242706.1:0-528 GCF_002007445.2 Ailuropoda melanoleuca
CCTAAGATCCCTATAAAACAAGGGCGCACGGCCTGGGTCCTGGTCAATAATTTGGGCTCTGGACAACCCCGTAACCTCTCCTCATTAGAATGACGAGAAGGAGAAGTCCACCCCAGCAAAGAAGAGACAATGAGTCTGTGGCCTCTGCCACAGAACTAATGGATATGGATATAACCAAATTATCAGAAATGGAATTCAGAGTAACAATGGTCAAAATGATGTGTAGACTTGAAAAAAGTATTATCGAAAATGTTAATGAGAATATAGAATCTCTAAGGGCGGAAATGAGAGTGAATGTGGCAGAAATTAAAAATTCTATGAGCCAAATGCAGTCAAAACTAGAGGCTCTGACGGCCAGGGTNCAGGGTGAATGAGGAAGAAGAATGAATCGGCGAATTGGAGGATGGGTTAGTAGAAGAAAAAACTAAAATAGAATATGGACTCAAAAAAATCCGCACACAGGAATGTAGGTTATGGGAGATTACTGACTCAATGAAACGTTCCAATATCAGAATCATCGGCATCCCC
>NW_023242707.1:0-1477 GCF_002007445.2 Ailuropoda melanoleuca
AGTGGGGAGTCTGCTTGAGATTCTCTCTCCCCCTCTCCCTCCGCTCCTCCCCCGACTTGCACATGTTCTCTATAATAAATAAATAAAATCTTAAAAAGAGAATTATTTCCAAGCAACATATAAATAAGTGCATGTAAAAATTGAATATGGGTCTTCCTCAATGTACAAAGGAATTGTTTTCTGAAAGTTCACTTTCAAGTCAGTTGCTCAGAATGCTTTAAGCATTTTTACCACAAACAAATTACGCTGTAAAGTATGGTTATATTATCCAGCCAGTTCACAATGACCTGGTTCATACAAAATGTCAGCAGATCACAGGACTATCAATATTACAGAAAGGATCAGAAATGGAACTGATGTTTGTTAGTATGTGAAAAGCACTTTCACATAAGTAATGTTATTTAGTCTTAATAATCCTGTAAAGTAGATTATTATGCCTTTCTTTAAAGATAAGGATCCTGAAACTGATAAAGGTTAAGTCACTTGCCCAAGGTAATAGGTTGTAAGTGACAGAACATAGATTTAAACCCAGAATGTCTAACTCTGAAGCCAGATCTCCACTCCTATAGCATGTAGCTACCCTCTAAAACAACATTGATCAGGGAGCACTTTTTCCGTGCCCAAAAGGGAACGTCAGGAATATGTCCCACAGACTGAAAGCTCTTGAAGTGCAGAGAAATGCCTTTTCATCTTGGTATCTCCAGTGTGGCTGTCTGACACAGAGTAGGTACCCAAAGATTACTGAATGAACAAACAAAAGAACAAATGAACAAATTAGTGGAAAATGAGTTCTTAAAAGGAGGGGTTGTTTTTTATTCATATCTATATACATACAACCTACCATAGAGATATAATCTATCAATAAATATTTATTAACTAAAGAATTCCATTCCACTAGCACACCTTCTCTCGTTCTGCTTTTCCTAAATTTGCAATCCCGACCGCTTCCAAATTCATGCTTGAACTTAATGTCTTTCAAAATCTCAATTCTCTCCTTCCTTTGCTTAGGCGCTGAAATCTTTTATGCGGCTCAGCATGCTCCCCAGTCAGGACAGATATGAATTTAACCCAGCAAGCTTTACCCATAAAGCTCTTGGATCTCTGAATTTGAAAAAGATGCACTGCCCCTTGGGGAAAAATTATCCAAACTAATATCAATGAAGTGGATTTATCCTGTCCAGAGGAAATGCAAATGCACTTGGTTGCATCAACTTTCTGAAACTACACTTCTAAAGCAAATTAAGAAACCCATTTCAAGTTGTTTGAAAGGAATGTTGGCTGACACTTGCAAATTAGTCTTCTAGAGAGAAGTAGCTCTAATTCTGCAGCTTATCATTTCAAATGATCTTAGAGATGAATATTCACATCCCATATCAATTTTTAATGTAATGGATAGAATCCCAAAAGCTTGAAAACTAGGTTCTACTTCATAATCTGTCATTCTCTCTACCTTCTTTCAGGATACATTAATTTTTTA
>NW_023242709.1:0-1477 GCF_002007445.2 Ailuropoda melanoleuca
CACTTGTTAAACATTTATCAGCACTCTGAGTAAAGGGGAAGATCTTCCTTTTTTTTTTTTTAAGAAAAAAGTGAGATTTTTTTTTAAATAGCTGATTGGGGAGAGGTTGTGTTTGTAAGTTTGAGGAGTGTGGGGAAGACTTGTAACAGCTACTGTGTGAAATGTACGGGGAGTCATTAATAGACCCACAAAGTCATTGCGAAGAGGGAGCGAGGGCCCAGCTGCATAAATATAGTCCAAACCGTGGCGGTCACGATTTCACCGTCTCATGACTTTGTCAAGTGCTGCGCACACCTGGATGGAAGACTGGGTTGCTGTTTACTGGAGCTGCTGACTGGCAGAACAAGTGTGGCTAGAGTCCAAGGAGCGGGTGAAAATAGGCTGGTGGAAATTGTCTACAGAAGGTATGAGGCTGTTAGAGAACATTGTTATGGAGAAAAAACAGGGCATCAAGGGAAATGTTCAAGGGACTCTAGGAATTGAGGCTCAAATGAAATAGTGTTTGGGTTCTGTAAGTGTGAGAGCCTTCGAGAAGTGGTACAGGGAGTGCCAGAGCAGGAGGTCTTGAAGGTGAAGCCAATTTTGGTAATGGAGAGTTTCCAAGCAAAGACAACCAGGGGTCCGTGAAACGCAGTGGTAGCCACAATCATTGGCATGACGGCTCCTGTTTCCAAGGGTTACAAGAGCTTCCCAGATGTGATTTGGCTGGAGGAAGTTAGAAGGAAAGTGTTCTCCCTGCGACGTTCACAGCAGCAGGGAGGTGGTTTGGGCAGAGCTGGGGTGGAAGCTAGGAGATAACAGTGGGAGCATGGGGTACCCAAATCCCTCACCCACCTGTCATGTACTGCATGAGCTTCAAGGGGTGCAGATCAAGGATACTCAAAGAGAAAATGAGGCTCGGAAAGGAGGAGGGACCCCAAGGCAGCAGAGGGCCAGAGGGGAGGGAAGGAGAAAAGAGTAAGAACGATGGGGACCCTGACCACAGAAGAATCCAGGACAGGTGACCTCCATGTGAGGGGTCTGCAAGACCCTTGATGCTGCCAGTGTGGGCTGAGGAGCCTCTGTAAGTGAGGAGCTGAGAAGTGCTTTGCCTGTGTTAAAAAGGGAGCCCCACGGGCTGGAGGGAAGAGAACAGTCCACCAGCCTGAGGACACCATGCACCAGGCAGGCTGGTCCCAGGTTGCCTGGGTGTGAACAGAGAGGAGACAGAAACAGAGAAAACAGGACCAGGAAGTGGCTTGGGTAACAGGGATGGTGGCCGTAACAAGGAGGAATGTCTCGGTGATCCCAAGGGCAAGAAGAGCTGGCTTCAGATTCTGAAAGTGGGGTTTGAATCTCGCTGACTTACAGGGCCCTCGAATGGTCACCTCATCTGTCTGGATCTCAGTGTCTTGGTCCGTGCCGTGGGGCTAATAATCACTATCTCCTACGGTTATGTGACATAATGAACGTAGCAGGCTGAGGACAGAGCTTGGCC
>NW_023242710.1:0-1477 GCF_002007445.2 Ailuropoda melanoleuca
AAAAAAAAAAAGAATTAGAAGGCTCTGTAGGACTAGATTTAAAAGTATCTTCCCAGAGTCCTTAGACACGATGCAGGTATTAAAACAGGAGTTAGTGGGAACCTCTTCCCAGAGCAGGAATGGAATAGTAACAGGAAGCCCAATGCAAGAAAGAGCTCGAGTCCTCTACAGAACCAGCTGAATTCCCCACATGGTTCCAGGCGGCTTGAAGTCAAGGCCTCCAGCCATTGGGATCTTCAATGGTTAATCATTACTCCAAAGACAGAGCTCCACAACCCCTGAGCTACAAAAATAAAGAGTAGCTGACAGCTCAGTGACCCTTACCTCCATTTGGTAGAAAAGTCTATCTCCTGGACCCAGATGGGGGACAGGTGACAAGTGCCATCCCACAGCAGGAAGACTGTGTTCGAGGCTCCTGACGGCAGAAGATGATGGTGTCTTGTTAATGGCTCTCTCCCCAGTATCTAATGGAGTATGTGCTATAAAAGGCACTTAATCTGTATTTATGGAATCAGTGAAGAGTGCTATATGCAAGCTATCAAAATAAATCTTGGCTTTATAATTGTTAAAACTAGTATCTTAAAGATAAACATCATAGATTGTATAAGATGTTACCCTAAGGATAAATATCTAAATATGCATAGTATAATCACATAAACAATGTAAAGGGAAGTGTTCTAATTCTTCTTTCTGTAAGAGCCTCTAGTATAGGAAGAAAATCAACATTTTAAAAGGATTTATTTGCTTAAGTATCCGGAGATCCAGATTTTAGTCCTGGATTCAGCAGGACCAACTTTGTAACCTTGAGATTATTGTGCTTCCTTCAGACTCCGTTTTCTCATCCTACCTATGAGAATCTTAGTTCAATTTGTGCCACCAAATTATTGTGAAAGAAAAGAATGCCTGTGAACTGTTTTGAAAACTGGAAGTGGCAGATTTGTGACCCAAAAAAAGTAATTCAAGGAAATTGCTGTGACAGCCCTACCTTGTTGATTCAGATTTAACTCAAGTCAAATGGCATCTCTTTAAAATTCAGCATGCATTTGATGTGGCCCAACACCTGGAGGAATGTCAGATTCAGAGGAGTTTCTAGCCAGTCTTGCTCTGTGCTTCCTTTCTCAGACTGTAAAATGCACAACAGCGTCCTGTCCCTCCTCCTGGCTCCTGCCCAGTCCTCCATCCACACATGTAGGCAGCACGAACCACTTTTAGCTTCCCAGGGGCAAGTGGTTCTGAATCACCCATAAATCACAAAGGCTTTTGAGGAACACCATCATGCACTGATACACTAAATTCCACCATAAGCATTAGCAACAGTATTAGCGACAGAAATACCTAGAGGAAGATAATATAAAATTACAGGGAGGAGCACAGGTATCTATGAAGAAAAGAGACAAAAGCTTTAAGACTTAGACAAGGTGCTCTCTCTTTGCAGATGACATGATACTTTATGTGGAAAACCCAAAAGACTCCACCC
>NW_023242711.1:0-1477 GCF_002007445.2 Ailuropoda melanoleuca
CACATGGAACACTCACCAAGATACACCACATTCTGGGCCATAAAACACACCCCCACAAATTTAAAAGAATAGAAGCACACGACGTCTGCTCTCAGACCACAATGTAATTAAAACTGGAAACCAATAAAAGAAAATTTTAAAATATGTTGAGAAAAAACAACAGACTTCTAAAAAATAACCACATAGGCCAAAGGAAAAATCTCAGGGGAAATATAAAGATAGTTTGAATTAAATGAAAATCTCAATGCAAGTTATCAAAAGGTGGGGGGATGCGGTGAAAGCAGAGTTTGAGGGAAATTTATAGCACGGAGGGCATGGATTAGCAAAGAAGAAAGACCTAAAATGGATAATTTAAGTTTCCACCTTAGAAAACTAGAGAAAAAAGAAGAAATTAAAACCAGAGTAAGTGGAAGAAAAGGAACACCAAGGAGTAGTGCAGAAATCAATGAAATTGAAAACAGGAAATCAATAGATAAAACCAATGGAAACAAAAGCTGGTTCTGTGAAAAGCTCAATAAAATTGAAAAGCCTCCAGTTAGGCTAACTAAGCAAAAAAGAGGGACAAGGGGGTTGGTCACTGTTCATCCAGAATTGGTGTATTGAGCAGATCAGCTAAGCTGGGCGTGGTGCTGGAACGCCCCGTGAGCAGGACGGGCATGGCCCCCACCTTGCTGGGCTGCGTGTTTTGGGGCACAGACAATTTGAGTAAATCTCTAAGCGAGACCATTTCAGGTCAATTATGTGCATGAAGGGCAGTATGTGAGGGTGTTAGGATGACAGTGAACGGGGAGCTCCTTTCACAGGTGTGGACGAGGAGGGGTTCTTGGAGGAGGCGATATTTAACAGAGCCTGTGTGAGCAGGGGACACCTGATCAAAACCTGGGGGGGCAGACCATCAGAAGTAGTGGTGACAGGGGAGTCCAGAAGCCTGAGTGGGGCATAGAATGTCTGGAGGAAGACCTGTGGTGGACAGAGCGGGGTCGACAGGACGGGGTGCACAGACGCCCAGTCGTGCAGGTGTGGTGGGTGGGCCATGCTGCGGAGGCTGGGGGTTGTTCCCAGCGCTCTGGGGAGCCACGGGAGGGTTTATAGCAGGGAGTGTGTTAGAGGGTCTCTCTGGGAGCAAAGGAGGGATGGGTTTGTAGAGCAAGAGGAAGGAAGGAGACCCTTCAGGAGGCTGCTGGAGTTGACCTGGAGACAGATGATGCCCGCGTGGACCAGGATGGCGACCCCGCAGTAGAGGGGTGAGAACATCCGGGCACAGAGCTGCCGGGTCGTGCCTGCGGGTGGGATGCGGGCCATGCCCATCCTGGCCTGAGCAGTGGTGGGTGACGGCAGGTCCCCGGTGACAGGAGGCACTGGCTGAGCTTCCACGCCAACTAGTCCAGCAGGGAGGGCTCCACAGACCCCGCAGATCCCGCTGGCTTCTGAGAAACCGTCAGGACAGAACGTCACCCGGGAGCCACAGCACGAGAGA
>NW_023242712.1:0-1477 GCF_002007445.2 Ailuropoda melanoleuca
TTTTTTTTTTTTTTTTTTTTTGGTTACCATTTGCTTGAAATGACTTTTTGCATATCTTCACTCTTTGTCTATGTGTGTCTTTAGAGCTAAAGTGATTCTCTTATGGGCAGCTTATTATTGGATCTTGTTTTATTTATCCATTCAGCCACTCTATGTCTTTTGATTAAGGAACTTAATCCATTTACATTTAAGGTAATTACTGATAGGTAAGGACTTATTATTGCCATTTTATTAATCGTTTTCTGGTTGTTTTATAGATCCATGATTCCTTGTTTCTTATTCTGCTGTCCTGTTTTGTGTTTTGATGTCTTTAATATCAGTATGCTTTGACTTTATCATATTCTTTTGTATAATTACTATAAAATTTTCCCTTATAGTTACTATAAGACTTAAATAAAATATCTTGAATTTGTAACACCCTATTTTAAACTGATAACAACTTAACCTCAGTAGAATTCATGTACTGAACACTTTTAGTTCTATTCCCCCTCACATTTTAAGTTACTGCTTTTACAATTGGCCTGGTTTTTTTTACATCATGTAACTAATAACAAATTATTGTATTTATAGATACTTGTACTATTTTCATTTTTCTTACTTTTAAGCTAGAGCTCTAAGTTTATGCACCATTACCATATTGCAGAATCTATGACTATATATTTACCATTATAGTGAGATTTACACTACTTGTTAGTGTTTTTATGTTAATCAGTGTTCTTTTACTTCCACTCAAAGGGCTCCCTTTACCATTTCTTGTAAGGCAGTTCTAGCAGCCATGAATGTCTTCAGCTTTTGTATATTTAGGAAAGTCTTTATCTGTTCTTCTCTTCTGAAGGACAGCTTCACCAGGTATAGAATTCTTGGTTGGCAGTTATTTTCTTTCAATATTTTGAATATGTCACATCCCATTCTTTCATGGCCTAAACCGTTTCTGTTGAGAAATCCACCAATTTTCTTATGGGGCTTCCTTTGTATACAACTTCTCTCTTTTCTCTTGCTGCTCATTAAATTCTTTCTTTGTCTTTGACTTTTGACAATTATAATGTGTCTCAGTGCAGCCCTATTCAGGTTAAATCTATTTGGGGCCTTTGGGCCTCATAGATCTGGACATCTGTTGCTTTCCCCAGGTTTGGGAAGATTTCAGCCATTATTCCTTTAAATATGTTTTCTGTCCCTTTCCCTTTCTCTTCTTCTGGAATCCCCAAAATGCAAATATTGTTTCTTTTCACTGTGTCCTGTGTTCTGGTAGGCTATCTTCACTTTTTTCTTTTGCTCCTCTGACTGGGTAATTTCCAGTGTTCCCTTCAAGTCACTAATTCTTTTCTCTGCATGGTTTATGTCTACTTTTGAAACTCTACTGAATTCTTCTGTTCAGTTTTTTTATTTTTCAACTTTAAGATTTCTGATTTTTTTTTAAAGATTTTTTTATTTATTAATTTGACAGAGAGAGACAGCCAGCGAGAGAGGGAACACAAGC
>NW_023242713.1:0-3320 GCF_002007445.2 Ailuropoda melanoleuca
AGAGGAAGGGAGAAAGAGAATCTCAAGCAGACTCTCACTGAGCACTGAGCCTGACAGAGGCTGGATCTCACCATCCTGAGAGATCATGACCTGAGCTGAAATCAGGAGCCAGAGGCTTAACCAACTGAGCCACCAAGGTGCCCTGAGATATTGTTTTCCTTTTTTCTTTTCCTTAGAAACTGGTCAATTCTAAAAATCAATTCTAAACAGACCACTAGTTTTTGAGAGTCTGCTAAATAAATAACATGAGAATAATTAAATAGTGAACATAAAAGTGAGATAAGGAAACAAACATTACAGAAGGTTGGGCTGCATCCCTCACGAAATATAACATATGGATATAATATAATAAATATAAAATATACAAATTTCAATTTTTCAGCCTGGTAAAAAAAAATTGATTTGACTGCCTATTTTGCTGGTCTTTAAGATTCTAAAATGCCGTAGAGGATATTTAATCCAAATGTTATTACAAAGTAAAAAATAATAAAAAAGAATTAGTAAAAGATTTGCCAAAGATGATAGTACCATCTTTTGTTTCTATTCTTAGAAGGAGGAAAGGATTATAATTCATTTTAATTTTACTTTGCTTGCTATCAGTATGTTGCTCATTTGTTCAGAAATTATATGGGTTCTATGGATGTGCTCATGAATGAGACTTTTCTTGACGGAAAGTGAAGTCATCATATTAGAAGGGTCTCCAAAAGGGAATCAGTTATCTCTTTGCTTCTAGGTAGAATCATTTTTTTTTAGATTTCCTTAAAAGTTAGGCTCAAATGTTTCCAGAAATAGATATTTCACCTAAGCAACAAACTCCCTTGTTATCAGTATTGCACAGGGGAAGAAAACAGATTCCATGGTTAAAGAGATATGAGTGACTGGAAGAAAAAAATATTCCAAGAGGAGAGAAAAGTGAAAGGAGAGGTAAGTGGTTAAGAATTTAAAATAGAGAGATGGAAGAAGAGAGAGAGCACATGAAAAAAGACATGCATGTATTGTTCTGAAAACCAAGATAATTTAACTTTTAAATTTATTTTATATCCCATTTTTTCCTGAATGTTCTAATACAATAAGAATATTCAGTACTATCAAACACTTTATTTCTTTTTTAGGAAAAAAAAACTATTGAGATCATTATTGACATTTCAAATAAGACTAGACTTACATTCCATTCATAGCTAAAATTCTTTTTTCACAAAATCATTGAAAGGTACACCTTTTATAAAATATCTACATTGTTTTGAAACTCATGCACATGGGTAAAGAAGTAGATTACCATGTGATGTTCTTGGAGAAGAGTGAGCCAAAGCTTAATACATTATCAAAGTGATATCTTCAACTAAATTAGTTGCTACAAGGTAACTTTTCAACCTCACTGAGACATTAGAAATTATCCACAAATCCAATAACATAAGAATCATCCAGAAAATATTTACTGTATTCTGAAAATAATCGCTTACAGAAATATGACAAGGAAGCTGCATTCTACAAGTAAGACAAATTCTATCACATATTTTACCCACACTGGGCATATTTTTGATTTTCTAGTAGAGAGGAAATGAAAAATCCCTTTGCTTAAAACATCACCTGCAGTCATTCAACCTTGCAAAATCTTTTGCTGGATGGGATGTGTTTATTCAGCTTTTCAGTGTAATGCATCGAGTTAGGATTAAGAGTTCTACAAAAACTTCAATGACATTAAAAAAAAAAAAGCGTATTTCCTCATCCTTGTAGCAATCAGGAAGTGACATGTAGTGGTGTTATGACCTTGAGAATCTAATTTCTAAAATTGGTGAAGCACTGGCTTTGTGTCCAGTGTACTTAGTTCATAATAACAGGTGATCCTCACCCTTCAATAACTCTGATCTCATTCCATTTCAGTTGCTTATCATGGATGTGGAATATGGTAAAGACTGTGTGAGAGCACACATGTGCCTAGAGGCCATCTGCAATACCATCTTTATAAGAAGACTAGTGAGACCTTGTAGAAAATCATCATTTTAAACCTGCTTCCTGAAGGCATAGTAGGGCAGCAAATAATGCATATAAACCTTCCTGTCTCTCTCTCTGTTGCAGCATGTCAAAGAAGTGAGGGACTGACGAGTGCCTGTCAGTGCCAATCAACAACCTGAGAAAGAGGTGTTGCTCTTGACAACTGGAAACCTCACGGTCCTGAGTTGCAGAAGCTCTTTTAAATGGTTTCAGCTGTCATCTTCTTCACATCAGTGAAGCATATTAATCTGTTCCATATTGTTTGACAAAGCTGTGGTAATTATCTTCTCATCTCCACAATGTTTTCGTAAGAATCATTTATGAAGTGGCAATGTTCAGTGGGAAATAATAGCTAAACTCTCTGTGGGAGAAAAGGGTATATCTGGCACAAGAAAAGCTCACATCCTCTCAGTCAGTGGTTTTTAGTTTTAGTGGAATTTAGATAACCACCAAACACGTAATTCAAATGGAATTTCACTATCTTACGCAGTAGAAAACCTGAACCACCATACTTGCCAGTGCTACAGACTCATTTACATTGTTATTATTATTCAACAATAGGAGGCATTAAAAAAAATTACTATCACGGTGTCATAAAGGAAAGAACATATAAACACTCCAAAGTAGGAAGTACAGAACCTCAGAATGTAACAAAGGATTTTAAATGAAATAACTTTAGCTTCATGAAAAGCTCCCTGCATTACCATCCTATCACATTCCCCTTACATCCCAGGCTGATGAAAGAAAACATTTATCCTCCTCCATAGATCAGAGTTTGGAAAACACCGCTTTAAGTGATACTTTAGAAAAGCCAAAGGCCTTTTAATCGTTGATGAAAATTAAGGTTTATAATTTCTGTAGCATGCAGTTATATCCTTGAAAGAATGACTTACCTGCCGCTGCCAAAATCAGTGACAGATTTTGACACAAGCTGTGAAAGAGGCATCTGTGTGACTAATGGCCTGGCACACACATTCACTTGGTGGCTGAGTGCCAGTATTTTCTCCGGATGGTTAGCTTGCGACTCAGATGTTTCCACTTAAACAATTCCTGAATGGGACTCTGAAAGCAACGTAATTCCTATGGATTCTATCTGCTCATTTCTAAACTCCATTGCCTTCCCACCCACCCCATTGCGAGAGACTTCTTTCCAATTCTCCAGAAAGGCTTTCTTCCTCAGTGGAGGACCAGAAGAAATAAAAAGTGGGTCACTGGAGGCAGAATGTTTTGAATGCCAGACAGACAGTGACACATCATTGAGACATAATCATATGACCTGGATTTCTATGAAATGTTATGTACAGATTTACCTGTAGGCCAAAGCACTC
>NW_023242714.1:0-1478 GCF_002007445.2 Ailuropoda melanoleuca
GGCTCGATCCCAGAACGCTGGGATCACACCCTGAGCCGAAGGCAGACGCTTAACCACTGTGCCACCCAGGCACCCCTTTTTTCAGTCTCTTTGAAAAGCTTACTGAGCATTCCGCAATTTAATCTATGAATGCTTGTAACATAAGCATCGAGTAAGACATTTGAATGTACATTGATTGGTAGGGAGTGAATGTGACATTATTCAGAAATCCACTATCCTTAAAATAATGTAAATGAAATAATTGTTTTCTGAATGAAAATGACTTGGGAGGAAGGGTAATTGCAGTAATAAGCTGAAAAGCTGGGAAAAGTGTCTAACTTTACAACCCAGGGGAAAAAAAAGATATGAGGGAAGACAAATTAATGATTCTGGGGGCCTAAAAAATTACTAGACATTTGAAGGAAATAAATCATGACCTGAACTTCAGAATTCGATTAACAATTTATGGAGGTCCCCTTTCCAAGCAGAGATTAAAAAGGTGGGCAGAATTCTCTATACGGAGTCGATAGTTGATTTATTTCACATCCATCCTTTCTTTGAAGATTGCATAGAGAAATCATGGGACAAAATGCTTTGACTCTGGGTGAGTAGTTTTATGGTCAATAAATTGTAGTACATGGTGTTTTACATTAGAGAAAAGGGCAATCAGATTTCATGCTCCAGAGTGTAAAGTGATTACTCTCCTGGGATCAGAACATAAATCATTTCTCTGGCTTTCTTACTGTAATTTCATCCAGTTGGTAAAAAGCACCATTTTGGTTTTTTTTTTCTTATAAGTATCAAAAAGATTAGACTTAGACCATGATAGTTAACAAATGACAAGGCCTGGGGAACTGATACCTTATTTTTATGAAGAAAATATGACTTGAACATGGGTTATAGAATCTACTCCAATTGTATATGTTTTGGTTAATGAAAGAAATAACAACACTCCAGAAGCTGGTATTTCCTCTGAAGTGATTACAGTTCAGGTGATTACACCTGGGTGGAGGCTGTATCCTGGAACCAGTCTGAACAGCTAGAGGTCCAATAAGGGGAAGAAAGAAAAAAAAAAAAAGCTGAGCTATATACCTTTGGCAGGTGTGGGCTAGGCGCTGTGCGTATTCAATCTCATACGAATGAGTATCTGTAAGAAAGACTATTTCTCATCAAAATAACTCATCTGAAACAGCTAAGCAGAACTTCCAGAAATATTCCTTATTTTATTAATACCACACACTATTAGAACAAAAATGATGAATGCTCTCACCTTAGTAGTACGGGGACTTTATCGTCAATGTTTCTCACTCGGCAATTTCCTCCTGACTTGAGTATAATTATTTCTTGAAGTTAAAATCCCTTGGAATGTGTACGTAGAGCTGAAATTGAATTTACAATTTATAATGATTAATTATGTTCAGAATTATTAGTTACCCATTTTCTCCCCATCTTTCTGCCTAAGACACAAGTTCCGAAGAAACAATCCTTTTTCTTCAGTG